>NC_088235.1:54231642-54241642 GCF_036934945.1 Oncorhynchus masou masou | reverse complement strand
AGAAAAATGTACAAGCATGTTTGTGTTCATGTGGTGTGTGAGTGAGTGTTCATTTGGAATACAATGTGCCCAAGGGGTGTAAGGCAGGAGGGAACATACCAATCCTTCCCCTTTTCTTCTCTTTCCTCTCTTCCATTACTCAGAAAGCAGAAACCTGGTGACCTGATTTAGTTCATTTTCACCTGTGAAATAACAGCAGTGGGTTAAATGCTGGAGACACATTTCGCTTGAATGCGTTCAGTTACGCAACTGACTAGGCATCCCCTTTCCCTTACCATACCGAGAAACAGACTACTGTAAAGTTGAATAATCAACTCTTTAATATGTATGCACTTATGTCCGATATTTTGTTTAAAGTCTAGGATCGGAAAAAAATGAGGTTGTCTTTGGAAAGAGCTGGCTTTCTAAAAAAGGTATTTTATATGTGTAGTTTTGGACACTTTGAACAATGGGTTTTGACAAGCCTTTTGAGATCGAGACACATTATGTCACATAAACTGTCTGAGATCCAGGGATCGAGGGAGTTATGTGTGGGTGTGGGTGTGTGTGTGTGTGTGTGTGTGTGGGGGGGGGTTATGGGGGAAAAAAATGTTTTTAAAATAAACTTGTGCCAAGGACTGTGGTTGAACTCTTGACCCTCGGAGCCAGAGCTCGCGGATTACACCCATACACCATTATAGTTCACAATGGCCTATCAAATCCCAAGCCTACTTAATGGTAGTAGTGCTCACGGTTGCTCCAAGAAGGTTTTGATGTCATCTCCCGACATCCTGTTTACCTGGACCAACGTCAAATTTCGCAGTGAATCTTGAGCAACCTGGCTGCTATCACACAAACACAAACACACAAATACAGATGCACACACGCCAGGCCTTTGTTCAAATACTACTTCAAATTACTTTCACATACATTTCGAATGTTGGAATGTATTTGGAAATACACTTGGGTAGTATTGGTATGTATATGAAAATACTCAAATACACTGACTCGAATACATTCCCATGCATTTTACCCAGGTATTTGAAAATAGTATTTGAAATAAGTATTTTAAAATGTTTTCCAATAACTGACTATTTATAGGAAATTATTTGAAAAGCGTTGGGACAAGACTGCAACTACCAATTGGATATCACAAATAAAAAAATGTACAAAAAATTAAATAGTTGATTCAGGCCACATTATGTGAAAATACTAAAATAGTCAAATAAATATAAATTTACAGGAAGCCTTCAGGAAGTATGACGTTCTACACATTTTGTTGTGTTACAGCCTGAGTTTAAAATTGATTAAATTACCTTTTTTTTTCACTGGCCGACAGACAATACCACATAATATCAAAGTTCAATTATATTTGTTCATTTGTTTTTGAAAAGTAATTCAAACTGAAAAGCCGAAATGTCTTGAGGCAAAAAGTATTCAACCTCATTTGTTATGGTAAGCCTAAATAAGTTCAGGAGTAAAACATGTGCTTAACAAGTCACATAATAAGTTACATGGAATTACTCTGTGTGCAATAATAGTGTTTAACATGATTTTGAAACGACTACCTCATCTCTGCACCCCACACATACAATTATCTGCAAGGTGACACTGTCGAGCAGTGCATTTCAAACACAGATTCAACCACAAAGACCAGAGAGGTTTTCCAATGCCTCACAAATACGGGCACCTATTGGTAGATGGGTAAAAAAAAAAGCAAACATTGAATATCCATTTGAACATGGTGAAGTTATTAATTACACTTTGGATGGTGTAGCAATACAACCAGTCACTACAAAGATATTGGCGACCTTCCTAACTTAGTTACCAGAAAGGAAGGGAACAGCTCAGGGATTTCACCATGAGGCCAATGGTGACTAAAACAGTTACACAGTTCAATGGCTGTGATAGGAGAAAACTGAGGATTTGAGTAACTTCCTCTTTGTAGTTACTCCAGCATATTAACCTAATTGACAGAGTGAACATTTCCAAATGAACACATTACTGAGTACCACTTTGCATATTTTCAAACATATTTCATTTAAAGAGGAAAGTCCGTTTAGAACAAATTCTTCATTTAAAATGACAGCCTAGCCCAGGCCAAACCCTCCCCGAACCCGGACGACGCTGGGACAATTGTGCACCGCCCTGTGGGACTCCTGATCACAGCCGGCTGTGATACAGCTCGGGATCGAACCAGAGCCTGTAGTGAGACCAATAGCACTCTAGCACTCTTAGAGACTTACCCAGAAAGACTCACAGCTGTAATCACTGCCAAAGGTTCTTCTAAAAAGTCTTGACTAGGGGGTGTGAAATCTTATGTAAATGAGATATTTCAGGATTCAATTGTCATTGTTTTTGTTCGTCTCTCTCAAGAAATTATGAATATGGCATAAGTCATGGAAAAATGTGTATGACTGCAGGCAATCAGCTGTAAAACTGCAACATTTTCTCTCAATGCACGACGAAATGTGTACCACTGCAGGACATAAACTTTAAAACTGCAATTTTGTCTCTCAACACCAAAATGTGTGGAATTGCTGGAAATTTGTGATAAAACTGTCAAGTTTTCTCTCCCCTCATGGCAAAATGAGTGGAACAGCATGAAATTGGCTTTAAAACTGAAACATTTTCTCTGTGCACCATGGCAAAATGTGTAGAACTTTAAAGCTACTGTACACATTTTTCTCTCCTCCACCAAGAGGGGGTTCACTAAAATGTTTTGCCTGCGAGGTGGGTGAGACGGCCCAACTAAATATTGCTTAGGGCCCTGAAAATGCTAGAAACGACCCTGTGTGTGTGTGTGTGTGTGCGCGTGTGTGTGTGTACATGTGAGTATGCACAGAGAATGTACAGTACGTTCGTGTAATGTAGTGTGTGTGTGTGTGTGTGTGTGTGTGTGTGTGTGTGTGTGTGTGTGTGTGTGTGTGTGTGTGTGTGTGTGTGTGTGTGTGTGTGTGTGTGTGTGTGTGTGTGTGTGTGTGTGTGTGTGTAGAGTAGGTGAGGTCTCTCTATGGGGTCACAGACGAGAGAAAAGCCCTGGTGAGACCCAACTATTGACACATAGTACAGAAGGGTGTACTTTACGGAATTAGTGAGCATATTGACATAGGGGACAGATAGTGTCTGTTTTGTCTACTTTTTGCTTGGACACAAGGGCTGTCCAAGAGGTCTCTTCACTGTCAGTATTCCTGTCCCCATTCACTCCTTGAGACACAGGCAGGGAGTGGGGGAGGGGTGAAATAAGAATGGAGGAGGGAGCAGTTTTCCCCCTTAACCCCCCCCCCCCCCAACATTCTCTGCTCTCCCCATCGCCCTCTCTCACCCTGCCCCACAGATGCCTAGTCTCAATGTTTATCTGTGGTGTCTACACCTTGCTTTCCTGTGCTCCTTGTCTATCTATAGATTTTAAACCACTGTGGGCTCAGCAAACAACCCTGGCCAGGATAGGGCCAATAATGACACCAGTCACACCATGCACACAGAGAGAGAAGGGGGAAGAGAGGGAGGGGTATAGGTTAAGAAAGAGGGAAAGACAGAAAGAGGTTGAGAGTAAACGAAAGGAATAGGAAATGAGAGGTGGATTGCCAAAAGAGCCAATGATAGGGGTAGAGAGGGTACGAAAGAGCGAAGCTATAGGGACAGAGCTAAAGAGTTGGATTTATGATGTCACATAAGGATGGCCAGTCAAGGCCAGGGACACTGATAAAAAGGTGAACTTTGAACTTTCACTCCATGGCCTGGCAAATCACAGTCCCAGCAAAGAACAGAACCAAAAGTGTTGACAAAAGCTGAACATGCATGATTCACGTGTGTGTGTGTGTGTGTGTGTGTGTGTGTGTGTGTGTGTGTGTGTGTGTGTGTGTGTGTCACATTGTCTATGAATTCTACGCCTCCCTCTCAGTTGGGTCTGTGTCAGATAGTGGAGGCTATGACTCGCCCCTGATGGCCTTTTTATGAGATAGCCATTACTAAATGGTTATTAAATGTTCAGTATGGATGAAGCACAGTAGCAAATGAATATCCACAATAGCTATCTTGGGATCAATCTGTCTGATTAAGAAAGAATGCCAAAATGACCATGTTGTGGATGTTCCAATTAAGGACTGATCTAGGATCTGCTTACCCTTTCCCAACCTAGCCTTCACCATAGCAAGGAAAACCCATACACATTGACCATGATTGACCTTAGAACAGCAGTTAGAGTCCACCTCGTACTAAGCTTGATGTATCTGCCGTGTGTCCATTATTCGGTGTTTGTGTAGAGTAATTGTCAGTGAGTGGCTTTTAAGTAGCATTTACTTTGTGTCCATCTCCACTATACCACAGTGGTCAGACTCGTGTAGGCTGCTGTACAGGGTAGCTACATTTACAGACGCCAAGCACGGTAATGTGCAATATAGCCACAGGCATGCACACACTCATGCACACGCACACACACACGAGCACTTTGGCCAAGATCCATTCAGCAACGCTCCCAGGCCAAATAACAAAACCACCTGTGAAAACATGCTTTCTCAAGTCTTTGGAGAATCTTCAACTGTAAAACACTGGCGGGAGACACATCCATGGGCGTTTATAGGGACTGCGGGTCCTGCTTGTATAGATTTTATAACAGTGAGTCAGTGACAAATGCATTATGATTTTCACATAAACCAGTTTCGGGAGCCCCAGTAAAGCTGAAAAGGCCTAAATGCTTCCTGAGTTTATAACACAATTAATTTATCATAGAGAGAGAGAGAGAGAGAGAGAGAGAGAGAGAGAGAGAGAGAGAGAGAGAGAGAGAGAGAGAGAGAAAAAATGCAGCTGATTTGTTTTATTTGCCTGGCTGGCTCTGCCGGAGGCCAGTCGCAATGTTCAACAAGGAGAAAATAGGCGCCTGCTGCTGCTACGGCTCCAGAGGTGGGGAATAATAAAATGTGCACTGAAAAAGGTGCTGTGATGCTCCGTGGCTCAGGTGTCACCGTCTGGCTCACACAAAACAGGGCCTCAAAACAAGTGGCTGTGGTTTGTGAAGAACAAAACACACACTTGTCATTCTTATGAAGAACGAATCACACTCGTCATTCTTATGAAGATGGCATTTTCTAATACACTGAGTGAGCGTTATTGGATGAACACAGCCACCAGGTGTCTCTCCTACAAGGAGGGTCTAATGTTTGAGTTAATGCTTTAACGCTTTTGAATAGACCTGAGTAAACAGAGAGAGGTAATGATATTTAAGTAAACGTGGGTGAGCTCAAACAAAGAAAGTGCGGGTGATGGCAATGGTGTTTGGGGTGGCGGTGGCAAGTAGTTAAACAAAAGGGAAGGATGAGAGGGAGGGAGGGAGGGAGGGAGGGAGGGAGGGAGGGAGGGAGGGAGGGAGGGAGGGAGGGAGGGGACACTGTCAGCACTCTAAGACGCTTGCGCCCCACTGAGGAGTGACACGTATGTAACATGTATGTGCTCAGAGTTAGCATGCAAACTGTCAACAGCCACGCCACTAAAGCTGCTCTAGCTATGAACACACACGCGCATGGACGCACACACACAAACAACATATTTATACTTTCATTTTTTTTTTTTTATTAATTGTTTTTCAATAAAGGGACAAAATGGGTGTGTGAACAGGATAATGCAGACAACTGCCAGAAAACAAAGACAGTGGTTTCCCCAATACAACTGAACAGAGATCAGAAACAAATACAAAAAGAAATGAAAAAAAGTTTGTCCAATGACCTTCGGCCAATCTTTAAAAAGTAAAGAAATAATATTATAACAAAAAAAGATCCCTTCCATGTCTCTATTTTAAACAGAGCATATAGGTAATAATAAATAGCAACTCCCATAGTAAAAGATAAAGTTCAAGTTCAAGTTACAACAAACAGCTCTCAGAACAAGAATAGAAAAGGCTGATAACAAAATATTCCGCATTGCCATTTACAAAAAAGGCTCAACTCAAGCAGGCTTCTCCGCGTCTCCAATTCATTTTCATTTTAAATATGCTTTGCATATGAAAGTATACCCAATCTAAATATAAAGCACCATTTAGTATTTGGCAATGAAAAATAAAACTGCAAAACATAGATTTTTTTTTAAAATTCATTTATTCTGACGCTTTTTTAAAAATCGATGTACTGCATATGAAGTATTTTTTTCTTTTCTTAAGATGTTGGAATGTAGTCAGGTGGGATAGGTGGGAAAGACAGAAGCACAAGAACAGGACAGCCCGACGTCAGCTTGCATCACTGCATACAGAATGGCAGCAGGGGGAGGAGGAGGTCCAAACCAAACTTAAAAAGATATGTACAACCTGTGAGCAGGAACCAGCACAGCGTGGCAGCCATTTTATGGCCCACTGCGCTCAATGTCACATACTTCTTTTTTTATTGGGTTTTATTAAATGTTTTAAACATACAAATAATTTGCACTATATTATCCTGCCAAATTAAAAAAATAAACCGTGGCAGCTTGTTTTGTTTTTTTTACTACCAAAAAAGGTACGTAAATACCTGTAGAGAGAACAAGCAACAGTTAAAAATACGAGCCTCAATATAAATACTATAGTGCCTACGCTAAGTGAACATTGATTTCAAATACCATTCTAGAAATACAGAAAAAGAAGACCATAAGTGTGTTTAAGCATTGGAATTGACATGAGTGTGCATCTTCCTATATTTATGTTCTCTATTATATATTCATATATCATCTTAAACCTTTCCCCAATGCAAATTTTATTCAACCTGAAGAGCCGCGAAGAGCCAAGGCAAAATAAAAAGTCACAGTTTTTATTCTCCATTTTATATATACTGTGATCGAGTCTTGAAAACCACCAAGACAGAGAGGAAAAGAGAAACAACAACAAACTTAAATACAGTTTCCCCTAAAGATAATGAAGTGTTATTTAAAAAAAAAAAAACATTTTAATATTTATACAAAAAAAAAAGATTTGTACAAAAAAAAAATCTTGCAGTGTGAGCAGCAAGTTTGTGATCTAGCTGAGTGAGCTTTTACCCAGTCACAGCACTGAGTGCTTTGCTGGCGTTTCCTGGGGTTAAACAACAAAGGTCAGAGGTGGTCAAAGGTGAAGGATGAGGGTCAAGGATGGAGTGGCTGGCAACAGATTCTGTATTCATCACTATGTAAAACAATGGAACCCCCTAGCCATCAGTCAGCAATTTAGCAAGTTTTCCCTTAAGCGTATACCTGTAAACTGGGAAAATTGAACAGTGCACTTCTTTTTTGTCCTTTAAATGACAGTCTAACTTTAGACTTGACCGCTATACAGACGTTGTACCAACGTTAAACAATGTTAGAGTATCTGTACAGTGTCTGAGGCAGCGTGACAAGTGCTATTTCACCATCAACCGGGGTGGATGTCTGCAACTCAACAAGGAAAAAGCTCTCCTTTCCCGTCAACACAAACAGCAAACAGTACAAAACAGAAAGAAAACAAAAGTACCTCTGCCTTCTATTACAAACCTATGTATGATTATTTTGTCTAATCTCCACTCTTTCTTTTCAAGAGCCCTGGCATGAGTACAATGGCCTTTCTTAAATAACATTTTTCTTCCTTTCAAGTTTAGGCAATTCATAGTTAATCATCACTGATGGATAGAAGGTGTAAATGTATCGTACAAAAAGAAATCCCCCGCCCCCCCCCAAAAACACTCCATTCTCTTAGCTTCTAATTCTGTGTAACTTTTTTGACTAGCTTGTATTCACTCGAATGCCCTCTTATTGTAGGGTGTGCTGGGAGATTACACTCGGAAATATCCAAGCAGCATCACAAGTTTGTGCTACTGTAGATACATGTCAACGCTCGGGTCTTCACAAAATGTTAAAAGTCCCACGAATTTAGGATTGTACATTACAGAGTACCTTTGTGTTCAGTACCTCTGCACCAGAAATAAAATATACAAACAATTCAGTTATACACAATACTGCCTGTACCGTGCCTGCTGAAAATGTAAAGACACTATAATACATTTAATAGGTAGCTAAATGATGATTAACCAGAATTCTCCAAAGTATCTGTATTGGTATTATCAGTTAATCTTGTAAGTCACATTCGACTTTAGCAGTCAGGTACTTGATGCAAGAACCTTTACTCGGGGTGGATTCAACCCGTGTCCAGTATACAGCCGTGACCCCAAGCTTATAGCATATAGGAAGATTATTAACCAATGCAGTTTCAAGATATTTAAAGGCACACTTTTTTTTTGTTTGTTTTACCAAATGATAGTACAAATTCAAATCTTAACACATCCTCATCTTTTTTTTTTGTTTGTTGAAGAAATCGAAAGGCCGTCACTGCTTTTTGGGTTAAGTAAATCAAGCCAATTCATAGATTATGTTTTAAACCCCATAGGGACAGAACATCTTTTAGAAAGACGAAGGTTAAGTGCCCAGGTCGTCCAGAGAGGGTTAAGCTGAAGACTGTTCATCCTCCATGTTACAACACAGAACTGTACATGATATGTGTTACAGAATGTATGCAGCATGGTCACTTCTTTCTTGTCTTTTCTTTTCTTTTTTTTTGAAAATAAAAACCCGAACAAGAAAACAGCAACACATTTTACTCAACAACTAACCAACCAGGGACATTTTCTATTTTTTTTTTAATTAGCCAAAACATACCATGCATGCTGTCTAATTGTAAAAAATAAAATAAAAATGCAGAAAAAAAACAGTACACAACATGTAAATTATTGCACAAGAGAAAGGCTTGAAGTTTTGCGTCAATGCAATAGTATTGCCCCGATACAGATCATGCATTCAACGAGTAATGGAAACGGGGTGTGCTGGTGCAGAGCACGTTGTCCATCGGACTGGCAAAGGAAGAGGGGAGAATCTACAGGGGACTGGGGAGGGACGGGGGGACTGATGACAGGGGAAACTCCCACTACTCCGACTTAATTTCGGCACTCAAGGGGCGGTCACTGTGCCATTTTTTCATGTGTTTCTCCAAGGTACTGTACACGCTGAAGGGCATCTGGCAAATCTCACACTTGTACACGTCTTTGCCGATCTGCCCGTGTGTCTTCATGTGGCGTGTGAGCTTGCTGCTCTGGGCGCAGGCGTAGTTGCACAGCTCACACTTGTAGGGCCTCTCGCCCGTGTGGCTGCGCCGGTGCACCGTCAGGTTGCTACAGTTCTTGAAAATCTTGCCACAGTACTCACAGGTGTCGGTGCGCCTGCTGCCGTCCTTAGAGCCAGGACGAGTCAGCGGAGCCCCCAGATGGGGAGTGCTCCCCCCGCTCCCCGTCCCGCTGCGGCCCGACACCCCCCCATCCAGCTCCCCAGGAGGGGTGGAGAAGCGCAGGCTGCCGTTCTCAGACGAGTGCTCCGATGGAGAAGAGGCGAAGGGCGATTGTCTGGAGTCCCCTCCGAAGTTCAGAAAGGGGTCCTTGAGTTGTCGGGAGGCGGCATAGCCAGCCAGCCACTGGGAGTAGACGTTCTCTGTGTTGGGGATGGTGGGGGTAGGCAGGTCAAACTCCTTCTCCAGCTTAATGCGTTTGGAGAAGGGGCTGAGGGGGCTAGGGCTACCCAGTAGCAGCTTCTTGGAGAGGCCCACCGAGGCTGCTTCGCTGGGGGACGTGCCCCGCCCGTTAATGGCCACGGCCGAGATGCAGCCCCCCTCTCCACGGTCCGACTCCAGCGCTGAGTCCTCGTCACACAGCTGGCGTTGTGTGTGCTCACGGTTGTTGTGGTGTATGTGGTTTTCTTGGTTCAGCGCGCTACGCTTGTGTGCGTGAAAGGCTTCGCTGAAGTGCTGCATGCTGGCCGCCAACCCCATGCCCTGCATCACCTCAGGCAGTGAGCGAGGGATGGAACCCTCCTCTCCTCCTACCAGGCGAACCCCAACTCCCCCGACCCCAATGCTGCCGTTGTTCTCATGGTGCCTCGCTGCCTCCAGACTCAAGCTGAAGTGGTAACTGTTGTTGTTCCTCCTAGCTCCATCCACCTTCTCCTCTTCTTCCTCCTCCCCCTCTTCTTCCTCCTCTTCACCCTCCTCTTCCTCCTCCTCTTCCTCTTC
>NC_088235.1:54214142-54229142 GCF_036934945.1 Oncorhynchus masou masou | reverse complement strand
TTATTTAATAAAGATTGCTTCTCAAATGCTCTGCCTAAATACACAGATTCTCCCACAGGTGCACACACTCACATGAACATGCACGGGCGCACACACGCACGCACATGCACAAACACACACACACAGATATACAAACATTTAGACAATAATCAGATGAATGCTGAAATGTATAGCTATACAGACAGATAGTCATGGTAAAACACAGCAATAAAGAGTGAGCAGTATTGTGGTATCCTGGTCCACCTGTGAATGGGTCATTCAACCCATATACCCAGGGGCCATCCACAGGTTGGTTCCCCTTCAGACTATTTGCTCTACCACTCCCAGACAACACAGGAGACCCAGGCCTGAGACGAGACGAGCCTGGGAATCAAGTTCTAACAGATGAACATAATAAGACCGACTGTTTACAAGTCATATCATGACTAAAAAGGGGAAATATATATAGGAAAGTAATTGGCAATGTGAATGAGCAACAAACAAAAAAAATTGACTTTATTCTCAGAATGACGAGCCAACATAGTTAGCTCTGCAATCCTGCCAGACAAATAGATGCGTGAATACAATGTCAAAGGCCTTAGACACATTGGCGATAATGACTGAGGATACATTTACAGATAAAAAGCCATTTTGTGATAAAGTGGGGTATATCACGTCAAATGAAAAGGTAAACAGACGGGGGTCAGTCACTGAAGCCTCCATACTCCTGCTAATGACTGGCAGTATGCAACCAGAGAATTAGCGACAACACTAAAAGGGATTAATGGTTTACCTTACAGCTTTCACCCTCCCCAACTGCAATTTACCCTGCGCATCCCCCAAAAAACAAAAGGTCAACACTGTCGCCAAAAACAGCCATCAGTTAAAGTGAGCCGTGTGAGTGGTCTGTGTCTGTGTGTCTGTGTGAGTGGTCTGTGTCTGTGTGTCTGTGTGAGTGGTCTGTGTCTGTGTGTCTGTGTGAGGGGTCTGTGTCTGTGTGTCTATGTGAGTGGTCTGTGTCTGTGTGTCTGTGTGAGTGGTCTGTGTCTGTGTGTCTGTGTGAGGGGTCTGTGTCTGTGTGTCTGTGTGAGGGGTCTGTGTCTGTGTGTCTGTGTGAGTGGTCTGTGTCTGTGTGTCTGTGTGGGTGGTCTGTGTGTCTGTGTGAGTGGTCTGTGTCTGTGTGTCTGTGTGAGTGGTCTGTGTCTGTGTGTCTGTGTGAGTGGTCTGTGTCTGTGTGTCTGTGTGGGTGGTCTGTGTCTGTGTGTCTGTGTGAGTGGTCTGTGTCTGTGTGTCTGTGTGAGTGGTCTGTGTCTGTGTGTCTGTGTGAGTGGTCTGTGTCTGTGTGTCTATGTGAGGGGTCTGTGTCTGTGTGTCTATGTGAGTGGTCTGTGTCTGTGTGTCTGTGTGAGTGGTCTGTGTCTGTGTGTCTGTGTGGGTGGTCTGTGTCTGTGTGTCTGTGTGAGTGGTCTGTGTCTGTGTGTCTGTGTGAGCGGTCTGTGTCTGTGTGTCTGTGTGAGTGGTCTGTGTCTGTGTGTCTGTGTGGGTGGGGTGTCACCGAGTGACATATTTCTTACACAACCTTTTTCTCACCTCTTGGGTATATAATGTGCGAGGGAAAAAGATTGTGTGAGTGTGTGAGAGGCCGACAGTCGCTACTGGGGCTGTGTGGTGAGGGGGGTGAGTGAGTGAAATGCGTGAAAGTCGGCGGTTGGGTTGGATAATCCTGTTAAGATATAGACGGGGTGTGTGTCTGTGGATCTCTCCACTCAGTGGTGGACTCTCCCCCGGACACTCAAACCCCTTTGTGTTCTGTGTGGCTCTAACCCACTGGGAGAATTCACACACGCACACACACACACACACACACTTATATGTCACCACCTACAGTTGAGGAAGTCCAGCATTAGCTAGTAAATTATGGACAATTACAATCGGCAGAAATGTCTGTTAATTGTTGCCACCTGCAGAGGGTCTAACCCCTACGCATGATTTGCATTTCCATTTAGAGTTGTTTCTCCTCACATAGACATGTATTGATGTGCAAGAGCCTTGGGAAAAGTTGAAATGTTTGGAAATGTAGAGGCTTGTGAGAGTCGTCAAAGCCTGCTTCCAATTCAGCCATCTCTCAGATCAACTCTAACGAGACATAATGTGTGAGGGAGAGAGACAGACGGACAGACAGAGGTCGTCCTAGGACAGAGCGGTGGCTGGGGTTTAGGCTTTAGCCCACGTCACTCATGACAGTAGTTGGCCGCAACTGCAGAGCTTGGCAGCATCGTGTTCCGATCGCAGACGGCGAGAGAGGAATGAGGGAAAGAAAGAGAGGAGAGAGCGAGATGAGAGGGCAGTAACATGCTGCCAGCTTTTAACACTGGGAAATGTCAGAGCCATGTAACCAGCAATGAGCTATCAGAGAACAAGAAAGGAAGAAAGAGAGAGAAAGTGAGCTCCCCCACACACTACGTCAGACATACACACACACATATAGACCATAATGCACCACGCTATACACACATATTACAACCTCCCTACTTTCATATTGACACAAACACACACACACACACACACACACACACACACACACACACACACACACACACACACACACACACACACACACACACACACACACACAAAGTACTAAACCCCCTTAAGCTGAGGACACTAGAGAGGAATTTAGGTGATGTTCGATGTTAGAAGGTGGCACACACACACACAGACATGGAGAGTCATGAAACACGAGACTGGATGGAAGGAAATGTGTGTGTGTTGAAAGTTACCCAGCTTGCTGCATCTCTCTGGGGAGATGCACCACTCTGAGCAGATCGCTTTACAGGGCCTAAAATAACTCCACTGTTCCAAGCTGTGAAGATACACCCACACACACCAACTAAAACACACACACAAACACACCCAGCCTGTCAGGGACATGGCAGCATTTGCCAGGCAGTTAGATGTACACCATGGCACTGCCTGAAGAAGTATAATACATACATTTTTAATTTGTAGGATTATGTCTTCTATTTAAAACAGAGAGAGGAATTCAGAGAGGGAGAGACAGAGAGACGCGAGAGAGTGAGAGTCTGTGTAATGCCCTGTCTATCATGGTAGAGAGCAGACATCTCTGTGCTACGTCTGGAAGGGTGGCAGTAGCAAACAAAGATGGATGCCAGCTTTAAACAGCTTGGGCAGCTTGAGCCCCAGACACACAGTCTCCTATTTCTCCTCTGCCATCTTACCAAGTATACATCCTCTACCTGCACCAATGTCACACACACACACACACACACACACACACACCCAAGACAATGTAAACTCCCATCCGTTCCACGTGTAATATGCCCCCACCCATTCACCAAATATGCAAAACCGCTACCCCCACTCTACATGTTACACACGCTACACACTACCCAAACACGCATCACAAACACTGACAAGCAGAACAAACGGCCAGTCTGACACATCCCTCAACTCTAGGCCATTTGGACAGTTCCCTTTGTCCCTTGTTCCCCATCTCTCCTTGTCCTTACGCGCTCTTATTCACTATCTCTCCATCCCCATTCTCTCTCTCTCTCTCTCTCCTCTCTCTCAGTTTCTCTCAGTCACTCTCTCGCTCCCTCCCTCCAATCCGTGGCTCCCTCGTTGTCTCACTCTCTCTCACTCCCTGTGTTGTTGTGTCCTTGGCTATGCAGTGCATATTCCACCTCTGGGTGAGATAATGGTAATTGAGGTAATGGTAATTGAGGTAATGGAACAGAAACAGGATTAGGGAATACGGCAGAGAGAAAGGACAATGTCCCCTAATAGAATTTGCGAATTCTATCAGCGGCTTAAGCTTTCAAGATCTCCTGAAATATTTACGTGCGCATGTCCCTTCACCCCTGACCAACTCCGCAAATATATTACATTACCTTAAAAGTGTATCATGCATTAGGTATAGAATTACACAGGGATGTGATACCTGCAATATACATTATTAAGGTGCAAATATTCTATAATACTAAACTCTGTGAAACACCAAGAATATTGCTATTGTTTCTAATTATGATTATTATGATCCATATCACTATCATTAACACATTGTTGGTGACTACGTAAAGCCATCTACTCTGGCATAGCGAGTTCAGTCTGCATTGCCTCATAGTCCACAGAAAGACACACACTCACACACACACACACACACACACACACACACACACACACACACACACACACACACACACACACACACACACACACACACGTCTTTGTCCTGGCCCAGACTCTCAGTGGTGCGCCAAATGACTAACCACAAACAAAGGCCTGTTTGACCAACACTTGCTCCCAGACAAAGCCGGAGCAGGGAAGTCCAGGGAACAGAGAGCAGGGAGGAATCGCCTCCACTGAGAACTGGGAAAACCACCCAGTGTGGCGCGCTCTGCAAGACACCAGCAGAAACGAACATCTCTAGACAACAGCGCGTAGCACCTTTCCTGCAGTCAAATGACCAAATCGCCCTCTAGTGGCCTCCTGGGTGGAATGTTATTTATAGGATTTTTTTTACTTATTGTTTTGAAGCTGAACATCCGTCTTCTGTGATGTATTAAAGGTGTAGTTTTGGGATGCAAACTCAAAATGGAATACATTTCAGCTCCACATCTGACAGGGTACCGGACCCAGAACCATGTGTCTGAGGTGTATACTAGTGTTTCAAAGGTGATTTGTTTCAGATCACCAAGAAACACTGTGTGATCCTGATTTAGCCCACTGCAGTAAACGTTTAATCAGTCTATTATACATAGTCCACAGACACAGAGGAGAGGGAGGAAGGGAGAAAGGGAAAGGGAGAGGGAGAGAGAGAAGGAAAGGGAGCAAGAGAGAGGGGTAGGGAGAGAGAGAAGGAAAGGGAGCAAGAGAGAGGGGTAGGGTGAGAGGGGAGCGAGAGGGAGAGAGAGAGAGCGGGAGAGAGAGGGAGGTAGAGAGAGAGAGAGAGAGAGAGAGAGAGAGAGAGAGGAGGGAGGGAGGGGCGGGAGAGAGGGGGAGGGAGAGGGAGGGGGTGGAGCGAGAGAGAGAGAGAGAGAGAGAGAGACAGAGAGGGAGGGAGAGGGGGAGGGAGGGAGGGAGAGAGAGAGAAGGAAAGGGAGCAAGAGAGAGGGGGTAGGGAGAGAGGGGGAGCGAGAGGGAGAGAGAGAGAGCGGGAGAGAGAGGGAGGGAGAGAGAGGGAGGTAGAGAGAGAGAGGGAGGGAGAGAGAGAGAGGGAGGTAGAGAGAGGGAGGGAGAGGGAGAGAGAGAGAGAGAGAGAGAGGGAGAGAGAGAGGGAGGGAGGGCGGGAGAGAGGGGGAGGGAGAGGGAGGGGGTGGAGCGAGAGAGAGAGAGAGAGAGAGAGAGAGAGAGAGTGGGAGAGAGAGGGAGGGAGAAGGGGGATGGAGGGGGAGAGCAATGGATAGAGGGACTAAGAAAAACAAGAGAAATAGAAAGT
Source organism: Oncorhynchus masou masou (assembly GCF_036934945.1). NCBI lineage: Eukaryota > Metazoa > Chordata > Actinopteri > Salmoniformes > Salmonidae > Oncorhynchus > Oncorhynchus masou. The sequence continues at coordinate 54,223,705 of NC_088235.1, read as the reverse complement.
ACGCTTTTTTGCCTGAGTTGTTTCTGATCCATGTCCTAAACCTGCAAATCAGTGGAAATGGTGTAATAACTGTGAAGTTGAAAGGTGAATCCCGATAGGAGAATTCCATGGGATTTTCATGCAGAAATCTGTGTTCGTGTCGAATTCCCACTCCCCATTACCAGTGTAATCCCCGGATCACACAAGTCTCACATGGAAAACCCAATTAATGGTGCCGATGATTTGCACACACCTGACGCCCCATCTGTAATGGCTGTTACAATGCAGAGGACTCACACAAGATCACAGACGTATCAACACGACCACAGACAGAATAACGGAATGAAAGCCGACTCACTGATCAGAACAAGGCCAAGCTAAGAAACGACCATACTAACTGCCATTTCCTCTTCACCTCAGCTAGACCTCATTCTGAGTAAACCATGATTCAGTCATTGTGAGACACCTCAAAACAATTCATCTTATTCAGCATGTTCTGAGAAACCTGTGTAATTCCATTCCACTAATGTAGAGAAACAGTATTTTGTGATTTACAAAAACAAGTCAGATTTCTATGAAATTGGAATAACTCAGCGCTCAAGTGGTCTGTTAAAGTCGCATTTGACTTTAGTCAGTAGCCCGAATTACCAAGATCACAATCTGTAATCGGTGTCTGTCAGACTGCAAGCATTGTGTAGGTCTGTTACACACTGTTAGTGTGTGTGAATGGATTTGGTTGTACATATACTGTTGGACTTTCTTATAAAGGCTGGTGTCTGTATTGAGAAGAAATATCAATACCGTCTGTGTGTGTGTGTGTGTGTCCCTTTCTCTCTCTGCTATCGTTGGGAGAGCCCTGTATACTGATGGTGGTGAGCACAGCCTCCACTTAACCCCAAACCAACAGGACAAATTACAGAGCAGCTAAATTACAGCGCACACACACACACGCACGCACACACACACACACACACACACACACACACACACACACACACACACACACACACACACACACACACACACACACACACACACACACACACACACACACACACACACACACACACACACACACACAGAGGAAGACAGGGGTTTGAAAGAGGAAATTCAGCCCCGGCTCAAACGACAGGATTGGACGCTTACACACATGCCGGGCACATGCCTTTGAAACACACATACAGACAAACAAACATAGATACACAGACACACACACAGATACAGAGAGACACAAAGAGAAAGAGAGACACACAGAGAAAGAGATACACACACAGAGGAAGGACACACAGAGAGACAGAGACACACACAGAGACACATACAGAGACAGGAGACACACAGACAGAGACCCACACAGAGACCGAGACGCAAACAGAGACCGAGACGCACACAGAGACCCACACAGAGACCCACGCAGAGACAGACACAGAGACAGGAGACGCACACCAGAGACAGAGAGACGCACACAGAGACACACACAGAGACCCACACAGAGACACACACTGAGACAGGAGACACACACAGAGACACACACAGAGACCGAGACGCAAACAGAGACCGACCGAGACGCACACAGAGACAGAGAGACGCACACAGAGACCCACACAGAGACGCACACAGAGACAGAGAGACGCACACAGAGACCCACACAGAGACGCACACAGAGACACACACAGAGACAGGAGACGCACACCAGAGACAGAGAGACGCACACAGAGACACACACAGAGACCCACACAGAGACACACACAGAGACAGGAGACACACACAGAGACACACACAGAGACAGGAGACACACACAGAGACAGAGAGACGCACAGAGAGACACACACAGAGACCCACACAGAGACACACACAGAGACAGGAGACACACACAGAGACACACACAGAGACAGGAGACGCACACAGAGACACACACAGAGACAGGAGACACACACAGAGACACACACAGAGACAGAGAGACACACACACTGCATTACAGGCTCGTATCAAATGAGTAAGAGACCAAATGAAGAAATGAGTGAGTCAGTGAATGAAAGCAAGAAAAGAGAACAAAAAGGGAGGGAAAGAGTGGTGAGCGAAACAACAAGAGAGGAGAGGGGTAGCTGCTAGCTAGCTTCTCTTGAGGTCTGCATATGCATTAGCTGTTCCACTAAACCACTGATATGGAAGTGTGTGTGATATTGGAGCAGCAGTTAGCTGAGTACAGGCCCTGGGGCACGGCTTTAGACTCGGTCAGAAACACTCTCAGCCATTTTAATTAGTCCACCAAAGCCAGTGTCATTGCTCGCTAACACTCTACTCCCTCTCTCTCTCTCTCTCGCTCTCTCATAATCACTCTCTTCACTCGTTTTCCAAACCCCATCTTCGTCCCTGCTGCATTCAGCTCAGTCCTGCTACACTCCCATTAGGCGCTTTGTGCTTTTTCAATTTGAATATATTTCCTGTTAGGACATTTGCACTGGATAAAGAAGAGAGTTTGGTGAGCTCGCTATTCCGCCTGAATGATTTCTAGCCTTATGTGTGAAGTGGAATTCTAAAACCAATATGTTACAAATGGACTTGTCTTGTGCGTTAGAGGGAGTGGTCTTCTCAACGAGGTCAAAGGTCAAACATAGAGGTGACATGTGTCGCTGTTACAGAGAGAAGCCTCACTGGGAAACTTTTTTTCTGAGCTACAAATGAGAGATGTTAAATAGGGCTTGCTACTAGACAAAACATGCACACGGAGACAGAGACACGCGCGCTAACACACATGTATAACCCTTATGCAAAAACATCTCATTATGCACCCGTGGGTCCAGAAAGAGCATGCTGGGAAACAGATTTTCGTAAGCAATAGGTGAGTGGTCACCGCAGCAAAACACACATACACAAGTGCACACACAAGTACACAAACACACAAGCCACACACATATACACACAAACACACACACATGCACATGCACGCACGGATACACACACACACACATGCACAGACGCACACACAGACACACACGCACGCACGCACACACACACACACACACACACACACACACACACACACACACACACACACACACACACACACACACACACACACACACACACACACACACACACACACACACACACACACACACAGGAAGCCGCTAGTGCATAGAGGGGCAGTGAGTGATCTTCAAGGACCAGCAACAGCTGCCAGACTCTGTCATCAACCTGTGTGTGTGTGTGTGTGTGTGTGTGTGTGTGTGTGTGTGTGTGTGTGTGTGTGTGTGTGTGTGTGTGTGTGTGTGTGTGTGTGTGTGTGTGTGTGTGTGTGTGTGTGTGTGTGTGCGTGTGTGTGTGTGTGTGTGTGTGTGTGTGTGTGTGTGTGTGTGTGTGTGTGTGTGTGTGTGTGTGTGTGCGTGTGTGTGCTTGTCTGCAGCCTTGCACAGTGATCACAGTGGGAGATCACTCTGGACTGAGCAAACACCTCAGCTGGCCAGAGCTGTGTGACAGCCCCTACAGACACACACACACACACACACACACACACACACACACACACACACACACACACACACACACACACACACACACACACACACACACACACACAGGTTGATGTTTGCTTTCTCTCTTCGTCTAATCACTCCTCCACACAGTTGGCTCATCCTACATCTGTCCATAAGGACTGCATACAAAAGCCTATTTCTCTCTCTCTTTCCTCTCATCCCTGACCTGCGTTTTTTGGAATAGCATTCTATCTCTCTCTCTATCTCTCTTTCTCTATTTCTCTCTCTCTCTCTCTAATTATCTCTCTCTCTATTTCTCTCTCTCTCTCTATTTCTCTCTCTCTCTCTCTCTATTTCTCTCTCTCTATCTCTCTTTCTCTATTGCTCTCTCTCTCTCTATTTCTCTCTCTCTCTCTCTATTTCTCTCTCTCTCTCTATTTATCTCTCTCTCTCTATTTATCTATCCCTCTCTATCGCTGTCTATCTATCTATCTATCTATCTATCTATCTATCTATCTATCTATCTATCTATCTATCTATCTATCTATCTATCTATCTATCTATCTATCTATCTATCTATCTATCTATCACAGTTGCACAGGGTGGAGAGGAAGAGGGAGGGAGGGAATGAGAGAGATCACTCAGCGAGGATAAGGGCTATATAAAGAAGAGAGCAGTAGGGGAGGACAGAAGAGGGGAGAGGTGGAGCAGATGATGAGAGTTTGAGTCACAGAGAACCTGCTGCTGCAAAAACACCCACCCTAGTCACACACACACACACACACACACACACACACACACACACACACACACACACACACACACACACACACACACACACACACACACACAGTGGAGGCGACTGCGCAGGCAAGGACTCGATTGAAACCAACCGCTGCCAGAACGTCTCTCACATCCTCCCTCTCCCCCTCTCTTTCCATCTTTCCATCTCTCCCTCTGCTCTCTCTCTCACACACTCTCTCTCTCTCACGCTCTCTCTCACACTCTCTCTCTCTCTCTCTCTCACGCTCTCTCTCACACTGTCTCTCACACTCTCTCTCTCTCTCTCTCTCTCTCTCATGCTCTCTCTCACACTGTCTCTCTCTCTCTCTCTTACTCTTGGGACTGGGAGAGGGGGTTTTTTGCACTCAGAGTTCTGTCTTTAATTGTATTCATCCGAGAAGGCCAATCGATAGAAGACATTTCAATACAAATGTACAACTACTACCTATCAACAATAAGAAAGCCTTCTCCGATAGCACAGGCTGTGGGTGAGGAAAGCAGAGGGGAGGGGAGGGATTGGAGAGACTTTGAGGGCGCAGTCAAATGCCGTCAAACAGAGTTGTCAATAATCTCTCTAAATTCACAGTGGCATAACACTGGACCCGTTCAACTGTTGTAGGAACACTTGTCCAATCAAATGCATGGGGCCCATCACATGAAAAAACAGACCAAAGAAAGTAACCGGAAAATGGCGAGACAAAGCTTCCAGACAAATTCACGGCCAACCCTTTGTTTACGTCCCGTTAACAAACGCTTGCAGGTGGATTCATTAGGGCTATGTTCACCAGCCAGAGAGCAGGATTGATCTCCTTCTGTTTCCACAGAGAGTCAGAGAGACGGAAAGTGGAGGAAGACAGTGTCTGAGAATATATGGCTGTATTAACACTAACCAAGGACAGTTACCAGGCACTTTAAACTCTGCCCCCATGCGACCGGCTGTGAAAAGTCATACCTCACCGCTGAAACTAATCTAAACAAGCCAAGAATAACTATGTGTGCAGGGATGGAATATAAGTCAGTTAACCCCCGGGGCCGATATGTCTATAATACAATATGCCATTTCAGTTTCTGTCTCAGCAATACATAGGAGGTTATGTACCAGTGTTCGTAAAAGATTTTACACAACCATATCTCCACACACATGCCAAGACATATATCACAAGAGATCCGAGGTGTGTGTGTGTGTGTGTGTGTGTGTGTGTGTGTGTGTGTGTGTGTGTGTGTGTGTGTGTGTGTGTGTGTGTGTGTGTGTGTGTGTGTGTGTGTGTGTGTGTGTGTGTGTGTGTGTGTGTGTGTGTGTGTGTGTGTGTGTGTGTGTGTGTGTGTGCGCGTGCGTCCGTGCATGTATGGACCAGAAGTCCCCACAAGAATAGTAAACAAACAGAGGACAACTGAGGACATTTTGTTAGTCCCTGCAAGGTGAAATGCTATTTCTAGGGGGTTTAGGGTTAAGGTTAGAATTGTGTTAAGGGTTAGGGTTAGGAGCTAGTGTTAGGGTTTGGGTTAGGGTTAGGAGCTAGTGTTAGGGTTTGGGTTAGGGTTAGGAGCTAGTGTTAGGGTTTGGGTTAGAGTTAGGAGCTAGTTTTAGGGTTTGGTTAGGGTTAGGAGCTAGTGTTAGGGTTTGGGTTAGGGTTAGGAGCTAGTGTTAGGGTTTGGGTTAGAGTTAGGAGCTAGTTTTAAGGTTTGGGTTAGGGTTAGGAGCTAGTGTTAGGGTTTGGGTTAGGGTTAGGAGCTAGTGTTAGGGTTTGGGTTAGGGTTAGGAGCTAGTGTTAGGGTTTGGGTTAGGGTTAGGAGCTAGTGTTAGGGTTTGGGTTAGGGTTAGGAGCTAGTTTTAGGGTTTGGGTTAGGGTTAGGAGCTAGTGTTAGGGTTTGGGTTAGGGTTAGGAGCTAGTGTTAGGGTTTGGGTTAGAGTTAGGAGCTAGTTTTAGGGTTTGGGTTAGGGTTAGGAGCTAGTGTTAGGGTTTGGGTTAGTGTTAGGAGCTAGTGTTAGGGTTTGGGTTAGGGTTAGGAGCTAGTGTTAGGGTTTGGGTTAGGGTTAGGAGCTAGTGTTAGGGTTTGGGTTAGGGTTAGGAGCTAGTGTTAGGGTTTGGGTTAGGGTTAGGAGCTAGTGTTAGGGTTTGGGTTAGGGTTAGGAAATTAGGATTTTGAATGAGACTGAAATGTGTGTCCCACAAGAGTGTGTGTGTGATATGAAACAGGGCTGAGTCCGGTCCAGAGCACACCATTCCCAGACCACTCAGGCCTGGCCTGCAGCACAGGACATAAAGGACAGTAAACAATAAAGACCTGTGACGACCCATCATCTCGAGAGAGAGACAGGCAGACAGGCAGACAGGCAGGCAGGCAGACAGGCAGACAGGCAGGCAGGCAGGCAGACAGGCAGACAGGCAGACAGGCAGACAGGCAGGCAGACAGACAGACAGACAGACAGACAGACAGACAGACAGACAGACAGACAGACAGACAGACAGACAGACAGACAGACAGACAGACAGACAGACAGACAGAGGAAGTGATCGTAAACAAAGGTGAAGAAGAGCAAGAGGGCAGAGAGAAAGCGAACGCGTGGGAGAGGGTTAATTAGTTGGAGGAGAAAGACCTCATTCCACTGAAGGACGCCTTAGGCAAGAATACAACCACACACACAGACACACACACAGAAAGAGCTACCCAACACACACCTTAGGCATGACAGTCAGTAATGTCAGAGCTCTTTGCCAACGATACAAACACCACCCAGCAACACACACAGACGGCCCCCAAACGTGTTGCAATAGTCGATGATAATTAACCCCCTGAAGTAAACTGAGAAACAAGAGGCTCAAGATAGGATGTGTGTATGTGTTCATTTTCATGATAACTGCTGTATTTGTGTGTTCGATGAGCTCCATTAGTGATTTGGAGAGTGGGCAGCCGTTCCCATCGGAGTTGGTCTAAGTGCTGCACCACACACTCCCAAACCCCACCCTCCTGGGCACTTGGTGGGCACCGGACGCCCCAAAGCCCCCCCTTCCAGGGGAGGACAGCGCCTCTCAGTCCATTCCCAAACACCACCGACACACAAACACATACTCCCCACCCGAGCCAAATCACCATTCTGTACTAATGACCTCAGCCTAAACTGCTCCAAGCAACTCTACAGCTATTAGTATGGGCATATTTATCGGGAAATAATTTTTTATTTGCCATTAAAAGCCAGGATAAAATTGACATTTGTAGGATATTCAGCCACAGAAAGAGGACAGCTAGGAGTCTATCAAGCGAATGGAGTCTCAACGATTTCAATAGGATGGTATTCAAGTACACGCCAAGGGTGCATCTCAATACGCCAAAGTGGCATCCTCTCCTTGTCTCCTCTCTTCATCTGCACTGATTGGAAAGAACAAAGTGATAGGAAATCTCCAGTTGGCCTCAATTGCTTTCATCTATCATGTCCTGTTCATTTCAGTGCAGGTAAAGGGAGAGTGATGATAGGATAGCCACTTCAGGCTAGTGAGACTTGTCCCAAGTCAAGTTCGTACAGGAGTTCTCAAACTGTCGTTGACGCACATTTTTCCAATGGGGAATCTGGGAACTCCACGCCCCCGGTCTTTGTCCTCTCCCTGTCAACCGTATGTTTACTGTGTTCCTCCGGCTTTGTTTTCTTTCTCTCACTCTCTCTTTCCATCTCTCTCGCTCCTGTCCCAAATCCTTTTTCCAAAAGCCCGGGAGGGCAAGGGGGGGATGGGATGGAGGGATGCGCTGGGACAGGAACAAAGGGGACAGGGATTTGGAGAGAGAAAGCGAGAGAAGGAGAAAGGGGAAAACCCATGCTGAACCACTGCAGACAGGTAACTGAAAAGAGCAGACATTCTTTAAGGTTTGGAGTTGTTTCAGCTTCCTGACCAAAACCTACCGACCTAGAGAGAGACACAGAGTACAGACTTAAAGGGAAGTCAAGGGTCACAGATAGTCGCACATATGACTCAAGTCAGTGTGCTTACTGCAGCACAAGCACAAACATACGCTCACTCGCATTCCCACACACACACACACACACACACACACACACACACACACACACACACACACACACACACACACACACACACACACACACACACACACACACACACACACTCTCTCTCTCTCTCTCTCTCTCTCTCTCTCTCTCTCTCTCTCTCTCTCTCTCTCTCTCTCTCTCCCCTCTCAGACAAGCACAGCTCTGTGTCAGACATAGCCGAAGACATTGCAATTTCACGGTAGGCATCAGGGACACAGCTGGGAAGAATCTAGCCGAGTGTGAAAAGTTGAAGCATAAAGACATGGCCTGTCTATCTTTTCGCTTTGGGCTACGTTCCGCTGGTCTGCAGCAACTTTAACCATGCACTGTTATAACACGCATTATAATTCAGAACCACCAATATAGGCCATGCTATGAGATATCCCCTCAGTTGATTATTCCCTATGGTCAGAAGAAAGTGACCCTGGTCAGAAAAAAGTCACCCAAAAGTAGGTATTCTGAATGGGAATAAGGATATATCTGGAATCAGTGAGGATGCAAGGGATGGAGAGGGGAGAGAGAGGAGGATGGAGAGAGAGAAGAGAAGAGAGAGAGAGAGGGATGGAGAGGGGAGAGAGAGGAGGATGGAGAGAGAGAAGAGAAGAGAGAGAGAGAGGGATGGAGAGGGGAGAGAGAGGAGGATGGAGAGAGAGAAGAGAAGAGAGAGAGAGAGGGATGGAGAGAGAGAAGAGAAGAGAGAGAGAGAGGGGTGGAGAGAGAGAAGAGAAGAGAGAGAGAGGGATGGAGAGAGAGAAGAGAAGAGAGAGAGAGAGGGATGGAGAGGGGAGAGAGAGGAGGATGGAGAGAGAGAAGAGAAGAGAGAGAGAGGGATGGAGAGAGAGAAGAGAAGAGAGAGAGAGAGGGATGGAGAGGGGAGAGAGAGGAGGATGGAGAGAGAGAAGAGAAGAGAGAGAGAGGGATGGAGAGAGAGAAGAGAGAGATGGAGAGAGAGGGATGGAGAGAGAGAAGAGAAGAGAGAGAGAGGGATGGAGAGAGAGAAGAGAGAGATGGAGAGAGAGGGATGGAGAGAGAGAAGAGAAGAGAGAGAGAGAGGGATGGAGAGAGAGAAGAGAAGAGAGAGAGAGAGGGATGGAGAGGGGAGAGAGAGGAGGATGGAGAGAGAGAAGAGAAGAGAGAGAGAGGGATGGAGAGAGAGAAGAGAGAGATGGAGAGAGAGGGATGGAGAGAGAGAAGAGAAGAGAGAGAGGGGATGGAGAGAGAGAAGAGAGAGATGGAGAGAGAGGGATGGAGAGAGAGAAGAGAAGAGAGAGAGAGAGGGATGGAGA
>NC_088235.1:54196642-54209142 GCF_036934945.1 Oncorhynchus masou masou | reverse complement strand
AAAGCTATGATCCCTTATGCATGTCACTAGTTAAATCAACTTCAATCGGTTTAGATGAAGGGGCTCCCGAGTGACGCAGCGGTCTAAGCCACTGCTTTTTAGCGCTTGAGGTGTCTCTATAGACACCATGGTTCCAATCCTGGCTGCATCACAACCAGCTGTGATTGGGAGACCCATAGGGCGGAGCACAATTGGCCGAGCCTTGTCCAGTTCAGGCTGTCACTGTAAATAAGGAATTGTTCCCAACTGACTAGCCTCGCTAAATAAAGGATAAATAACAAACAGAATAAAAGAAGGCTTTTTAGGCATTAAAACTATTGATAAGTGGATATTGTATGTGGGCCATTCAGAGGATGCATGGGCAAGGCAAAAGCTTTAATAAGCAACATTTGAACAGGGTATTGTAGTAGGTGGCAGGCGCACCGGTTTGAGTGTGTCAAGACCTGTCACGCTGCTGGGTTTTTCTCGCTCAACAGTTTCCTGTGTATCAAGAATGGTCCACCACCCCAAGGACATCCAGTCAACTTGACACAACTGAAGTGCTTTTGACACCTTGTAGAGTCCATGCGGTGCCTGACTAAGGCTGTCCCGAGGGCAAAAGGTGGGGGTGCAACTCAATATTAGGACGGTGTTCTTAATGTTTTGTGCACTCAGTATATAATACAAGTGACCAGCTTATCTATAAGTGTGTTTTACCAGCTTACCACTAATAAGTGTTTTTTAGATGTAGTAAATGAAAAACCTGTCACTTAGAAGACTGAACTGGCTCACGTCGACACTGGCACGCAAGAGAGAGAGAGAATGAGAGAAAGACACTTCACAGGCATTCACAACTCCTACTTCTCACGCCTCTCACTGCCTGCTTGCCTCTCGCTTCCTCGCTCTCTTCCCAGCCAGGCCTGAGTTCTGGTAAGGCTGTGGGTGTAACCTCCCACCCCTCCCCCTCTCACAGCTAGAGAGAAAAGGCGACAAACCCCATTCGTCCTACAATGGCACAGACTTCTGACACACCACTCTCACCAACGCCCAGTGTCCAGGCCCTGACCACCAGGCTGCCCAAGCCACCATCAAGGCTCTACAAATGGCTTTTGGTGACAGAACCAAAATGGCTGCTTCTCCCAGCTGCAGTGTGATATCAGCAACGGCCTGGTTGTTCCTAGACACAGGCCAACACACACACCTCACGCATCCTTATTTAAAAAACAAAAAGAGGAAGCTGAACCTGTTCTTTCTCTCTCTCTCACACACACACACACACACACACACACACACACACACACACACACACACACACACACACACACACACACACACACACACACACACACACACACACACACACACACACACACACAAACTCCAGAAAGGTGACTACGGCATCAAACAAGAGAAGACAGACAGAACCCCCTCCCGGACATGTATGGCAGAAAAACAACCAACTAAAGCAAAGCGTTGAAAGCAAACCCAGTAGCAGCTCACACTGACCTATAGCCCCACCACAATACACTCCTATTCTCTCTCTACACTGCCTTGTGCCTGCTATTCCCCAGGGACACACAAACAGATGTACATTAGAGGAAGTAAGTGGTATTAGTAGTAGTGGTGGAGTTCACCTTCGCTTAGCATCAGTGTCAGACTGCTAACCCGAGCGGCAGCAGTGGTGTCTGTGCTAGTGACGGGGCTAACATTGGCTCTAGCTTTAGACTCTGCGCTAGTACCTTCTGGTGCTGGTCATGGTTTGAGCGGGGAGCTCCTCTGTGGTGTGCTGGTGGCAGGGGGCCGTGTTCAGCTAATTAACCCTGTTGATCTAAATGAGGGCTGGGGGGGGGGCACTCTGGACGCTGTGGTTGGCTAACCCTGTGTTGACAGATGATCACAGTCCAATCACAGGCCTTTTTACTGGCAGCCTGCCGTTCCGACTTGGCAGAACGTGGTACCAAGGGGTCTGGGTGTGTGTGTGTGTGCGTGTGTGTGTGTGTGTGTGTGTGTGTGTGTGTGTGTGTGTGTGTGTGTGTGTGTGTGTGTGTGTGTGTGTGTGTGTGTGTGTGTGTGTGTGTGTGTGTGTGTGTGTGTGTGTGTGTGTGTGTGTGTGTGTGTGTGCAAGTAATAAACATTTCTAGAATTTATTGGCCTTTTGACATATACATAAAAAGACAATTCTGTCTAAACCATGAGTAGCATTACATCCTATTGGAAGGGCCTAGTCACTGTTAACATCACTGTAGAGGTTAGGAGAGAGAGTTAACGGCCAAATGAGTAGCTAGTTATTCCATGCTGCATGTGTCTATGGTCTTATTATTAACGACGCATTACGAAGGAAGAGCAAACATACAGCAGAACCAACCAAATGAAACTCTAATCTTTACACACACGGAAACACACACACACACAGGAGGTTTCCCTCACCTGGAAAAGCCTGGGTTGGAGACAATGTCAAAGACTAAACCAGTGTTTCATCTCTGTGTTTCAGGACATAAATAAAGTTCGGAGGGAAGCAGAAACAGGGCCAGAGAGAGTGAGTTAACTGTCCTTCAAAACGGAGGCCAGGGGGTCACTGGAGAATACCCCGTCAGCCCTGTTCTCTCTCTGCCCGGTCAAGTAGAAAGGTGTATCTGTGTCGGGTAACAAGGGTATTTACTGCTACAAAGAGGCCAAGAGAACAACAAAAGAGAGAGTGGAAACATGAGGAAAGTGCTGTGGAGGCCCCAGTGGTCCAGTGGTCTGGGGGAAGCTGCCGTGTGCAAAATCAGAGTAGTGTCTGGTTTGTAAGAGAGCCACATGAAACAAACACACACCTACGCACACACACACACACACACACACACGCACACACAAACGCACGCACACACAGATAGCCACTACTGGGACCAAGCAAACAAACATACACCGACACAAACAGCCACTGTTGGGCACCCAGACAAAGATCTGTCTGACACACACAAACACACACACACAACCTGCAGACTATAACTCATCACCCCCTGAGTATAACTCATCACCCCCTGAGTATAACTCATCATCCCCTGAGTATAACTCATCACCCCCTGCAGAGTATAACTCATCACCCCCCAAGTATAAATCATCACCCCCTGCAGACTATAACTCATCACCCCCTGCAGAGTATTACTAATCACCCCCTGCAGAGTATTACTAATCACCCCCTGCAGAGTATAACTCATCACCACATTCAGGCTATAACTCATAACCTCCCACAGAGTATAACTCATCACCCCATTCAAACTATAACTCACCACCCCCTCCAGACTATAACTCATCACCCCCGGAGTATAACTCATCACACCCTCAAGACTATAACTCATCACCCCCTGCAGACTATAACTCATCACCACCAGCAGAGTATAACTCATCACCCCCTCCAGACTATAACGTATCACCCCCTCCAGACTATAACTCATCACCCCCTGCAGACTATAACTCATCACCACCTCCAGACTATAACTCATCACCACATCCAGACTATAACTCATCACCCCCTGCAGACTATAACTCATCACCACCTCCAAACTATAAATCATCACCCCCTGCAGACAATAACTCATCACCCCCACCCCTTGAGTATAATTCATCACCCCTGCAGTATAACTCATCACCCACTGAGTATAACTCACCACCCCCTGCAGAGTATAACTCAGTACCCCTGAGTATAACTCATCACCCCCTTCAGACTAAAACTCATCACCCCCTCCAGACTATAACTCATCACCCCCTGCAGAATGTAACTTATCACCCCCTGCTGAGTATAATTCATCAGCCCATCCAGACTATAACTCATCACCCCCTGCTGAGTATAATTCATCACCCCCTCCAGACTATAACTCATCACCCCCTCCAGACTATAACTCATCACCCCCTGCTGAGTATAATTCATCAGCCCATCCAGACTAAACTCATCACCCCCTCCAGACTATAACTCATCACCCCCTGCTGAGTATAATTCATCAGCCCATCCAGACTATAACTCATCACCCCCTGCTGAGTATAATTCATCAGCCCATCCAGACTGTAACTCATCACCCCCTGCAGACTATAACTCATCACCACCTCTAGACTATAATTCATCACCACCTCCAGACTGTAACTCATCACCCCCTCCAGACTATAATTCATCACCACCTCCAGACTGTAACTCATCACCCCCTGCAGACTATAACTCATCACCACTCCAGACTATAACTCATCACCCCCTGCAGAGTGTAACTTATCACCCCCTGCTGAGTATAATTCATCAGCGCATTCAGATTATAACTCATCAACCCCAGCAGACTATAACTCATCACACCCTGCAGACTATAACTCATCACCCTCTGAGTATAACTCATCACCCCTGTAGACTAGAACTCATCACCCCCTTAGTATAACTCATCACCCCCTGCAGAGTATAATTCATCAGCCCATTCAGACTATAACTCATCACCCCTTGCAGAGTATTACTCATCACCCCCTGCAGAGTATAATTCATCAGCCCATTCAGACTATAACTCATCACCCCTTGCAGAGTATTACTCATCACCCCCTGCAGAGTATAACTCATCACCACATTCAGACTATAACTCATCACCCCTTGAGCATAACTCATCACCCCCTGCAGAGTATAACTCATCACCCCCTGAGTATAACTCATCACCCCCTGCAGAGTATAACTCATTACCCCCTGAGTATAACTCATCACCCCCTGCAGACTATAACTCATCACCCCCTGAGTATAACTCATCACCCCCTGCAGAAAATAACTCATCACCCCCTGCAGAGTATATCTCATCACCCTCTCAATACTATAACTCATCACCTCCTGCACACTATAACTCATCACCCCCTGCAGAGTATAACTCGTCACCCCCGAGTATAACTCATCACCCCCTGCAGACTATATCTCATCACCCCCTGCAGAGTATAACTCATCACTCCCTCCAGACTATAACTCATCACCCCCTGCAGACTATATCTCATCACCGCCTGCAGAGTATAACTCATAACCCCCTGCAGAGTATAACTCATCAACCCCTGCAGAGTATAACTCATCACCCCTGCAGAGTATAACTCATAACCCCCTGCAGAGTATAACTCATCAACCCCTGCAGAGTATAACTCATCACCCCTGCAGAGTATAACTCATCACCCCCTGCAGAGAATAACTCATCACACCCTCCAGACTATAACTCATCACCCCCTGCAGACTATAACTCATCACCCCCTGCAGAGAATAACTCATCACCCCCTCCAAACTATAACTCATCACCCCCTGCAGACTATAACTCATCACCACCTCCAGACTATAACTCATCACCCCCTTAGTATAACTCATCACCCCCTGCAGAGTATAATTCATCAGCCCATTCAGACTATAACTCATCACCCCTTGAGTATAACTCATCACCCCCTGCAGAAAATAACTCATCACCCCCTGCAGAGTATATCTCATCACCCTCTCCAGACTATAACTCATCACCTCCTGCACACTATAACTCATCACACCCTCCAGACTATAACTCATCACCCCCTGCAGAGAATAACTCATCACCCCCTCCAAACTATAACTCATCACCCCCTGCAGACTATAACTCATCTCCCCCTGCAGACTATAACTCATCATCCCCTCCAAACTATAACTCATCACCCCCTGCAGACTATAACTCATCACCACCTCCAGACTATAACTCATTACCACCTCCAGACTATAACTCATCACCCCCTCCAGACTGTAACTCATCACCCCCTGCAGACCATAACTCATAACCCCCTGCAGAGTATAATTCATCAGCCCATTCAGACTATAACTCATCACCCCTTGCAGAGTATTACTCATCACCCCCTGCAGAGTATAATTCATCAGCCCATTCAGACTATAACTCATCACCCCTTGCAGAGTATTACTCATCACCCCCTGCAGAGTATAACTCATCACCACATTCAGACTATAACTCATCACCCCTTGAGCATAACTCATCACCCCCTGCAGAGTATAACTCATCACCCCCTGAGTATAACTCATCACCCCCTGCAGAGTATAACTCATTACCCCCTGAGTATAACTCATCACCCCCTGCAGACTATAACTCATCACCCCCTGAGTATAACTCATCACCCCCTGCAGAAAATAACTCATCACCCCCTGCAGAGTATATCTCATCACCCTCTCCAGACTATAACTCATCACCTCCTGCACACTATAACTCATCACCCCCTGCAGAGTATAACTCGTCACCCCCGAGTATAACTCATCACCCCCTGCAGACTATATCTCATCACCCCCTGCAGAGTATAACTCATCACTCCCTCCAGACTATAACTCATCACCCCCTGCAGACTATATCTCATCACCGCCTGCAGAGTATAACTCATAACCCCCTGCAGAGTATAACTCATCAACCCCTGCAGAGTATAACTCATCACCCCTGCAGAGTATAACTCATAACCCCCTGCAGAGTATAACTCATCAACCCCTGCAGAGTATAACTCATCACCCCTGCAGAGTATAACTCATCACCCCCTGCAGAGAATAACTCATCACACCCTCCAGACTATAACTCATCACCCCCTGCAGACTATAACTCATCACCCCCTGCAGAGAATAACTCATCACCCCTCCAAACTATAACTCATCACCCCCTGCAGACTATAACTCATCACCACCTCCAGACTATAACTCATCACCCCTTAGTATAACTCATCACCCCCTGCAGAGTATAATTCATCAGCCCATTCAGACTATAACTCATCACCCCTTGAGTATAACTCATCACCCCCTGCAGAAAATAACTCATCACCCCCCTGCAGAGTATATCTCATCACCCTCTCCAGACTATAACTCATCACCTCCTGCACACTATAACTCATCACACCCTCCAGACTATAACTCATCACCCCCTGCAGAGAATAACTCATCACCCCCTCCAAACTATAACTCATCACCCCCTGCAGACTATAACTCATCTCCCCCTGCAGACTATAACTCATCATCCCCTCCAAACTATAACTCATCACCCCCTGCAGACTATAACTCATCACCACCTCCAGACTATAACTCATTACCACCTCCAGACTATAACTCATCACCCCCTCCAGACTGTAACTCATCACCCCCTGCAGACCATAACTCATAACCCCCTGCAGAGTATAATTCATCACCCCCTCCAGAATCTAACTTATCACCCCCTGCAGAGTATAACTCATCACCCCCTGTAGAGTGTAACTTATCACCCCCTCCAGACTATAACTCATCACCCCCTGCAGACCATAACTCATCACCCCCTGCAGACTATAACTCATCACCCCTGCAGACTATAACTCATTACCACCTCCAGACTATAACTCATCACCCCCTCCAGACTGTAACTCATCACCCCCTGCAGACTATAACTCATCACCCCCTGCAGACCATAACTCATCACCCCCTGCAGACTATAACTCATCACCCCCTGCAGACTATAACTCATCACCCCCTGCAGACTATAACTCATCACCCCCTGCAGACTATAACTCATCACCCCCTGCAGACCATAACTCATCACCCCCTGCAGACTATAACTCATCACCCCCTGCAGACTATAACTCATCACCCCCTGCAGACCATAACTCATCACCCCCTGCAGACCATAACTCATCACCCCCTGCAGACTATAACTCATCACCCCCTGCAGACTATAACTCATCACTCCCTGCAGACCATAACTCATCACCCCCTGCAGACTATAACTCATCACCCCCTGCAGACTATAACTCATCACTCCCTGCAGACCATAACTCATCACCCCCTGCAGACTATAACTCATCACTCCCTGCAGACCATAACTCATCACCCCCTGCAGACCATAACTCATCACCCCCTGCAGACCATAACTCATCACTCCCTGCAGACCATAACTCATCACCCCCTGCAGACTATAACTCATCCCAGGCATTGGCATCTTTCTGCTGTAGCCTCCCAGAGGTCAGAGTTGACAGAGTCACACCCCTTAGTTACAAAAACGGAACACTCCAAAACACCACTCATACACCGACACATGCCTCGTGGAGCCTGGCGAGCTGCAATATATAACACACAATGGAGGAAGACAGAGAGAGGGCGAGAGCGTGAGAGAGAGACAGGGAGAAAGCCAGAGAAATGAACGAGAGCAGCGCAGATACAAGTCAAAACAAACAGACAAACTGCAATTGCCACAAGATCCAGCTCTGAAGGAGACACATGACTTTAAGTCAATATTACCACAACTAGGAATACACACTGTACACTCTACACCAATAAATACTTCATCAGAGAAAGTACATTGTTATGTGTTCTGGTTTAATTAAGCTATTAGTGGTAGACAGAGTCTAGGGTCGGCTGTGGATAGCCTTTAGAAAGCCCTTATGAAGAGTCTAGGCAACCGGAGGCTGCTGAAGGGAGGATGGCTCATAATAATGGCTGTAACGGATTGGATGCAGTGGTATCAAACACATTGAAAATATGTATTTAATGTGTTCCATACCGTGCCATTTATTCAGTTCCAGTCATTACTATGAGCCCGTCCTCCCATATTAAGGCGTCACCGGCCGCCTGTGTTATAGACATAGACTTAAGCTTGCAGTTACAAACAGGTATTATATGGAGGCATCAGCAGGACACGGACCAGCCCAAAGTAAACAGAGGGGTGAGAGAGGCTTCAGCAGGACACGGACCAGCCCAAAGTAAACAGAGGGGTGAGAGAAGCTTCAGCAGGACACGGACCAGCCCAAAGTAAACAGAGGGGTGAGAGAGGCATCAGCAGGACACGGACCAGCCCAAAGTAAACAGAGGGGTGAGAGAGGCATCAGCAGGACACGGACCAGCCCAAAGTAAACAGAGGGGTGAGAGAGGCATCAGCAGGACACGGACCAGCCCAAAGTATACAGAGGGGTGAGAGAGGCTTCAGCAGGACACGGACCAGACCAAAGTAAACAGAGGGGTGAGAGAGGCATCAGCAGGACACGGACCAGACCGGAGTAAACAGAGGGGTGAGAGAGGCATCAGCAGGACACGGACCAGACCGGAGTAAACAGAGGGGTGAGAGAGGCATCAGCAGGACACGGACCAGACCAAAGTAAACAGAGGGGTGAGAGAGGCATCAGCAGGACACGGACCAGCCCAAAGTAAACAGAGGGGTGAGAGAGGCACCAGCAGAACACGGACCAGCCCAAAGTAGCCCAGAGGCTTCCAGGAGAGGCCTGCTGTAAATACTTGGACCAATCCATTCCACAGACCCATCCCAGATAACAGAGAGAGACCAGTACACCACCAGCAGGCCGCCCCCTTCATCTAAATGTGCACATTTGTCATGAGAATGAAATCCAACACCAGCAGAAAATTACACCTTTCCGTCAAAAAAAGACAGAGCAGAAAATGATGCTACCAGGCCGGGTGAGACCCGTATCTGAGGCCCAATGCGGGAGAACCAGGTACCACAGGTGCTCGGGTGAATCCGGTGGACATCTCCAGTCATCATTCACACCACTGACCGGCGACGGCACCCAATTTTTCACACACACACACACCTGACCCCATTAGCTGAACAAGGTATCTACAAGGATCTCCCCAATGCATTGTCCCCTCTGCCTAATGTCTCTATCTTCTCTTTGCCTTCTCTCTTCACCCCCATCTCCCTGTCCTCCTCCTTCTCCGTCTGTCTCTCCTTTACTTATCTTTCCCGTTCTTCTTTTCCCCCTCTCTGACTCATTTCCTCTCCCTGTCGCTCCTTCACCTTCTCTCGCTCCCTCCCTGCCTCTCTGATGCGGGAGTGGGAGGTTAGCACCCCGGGGGAAGGGTAAAACTGCATTAAGGGATGACAGCACTCGCTGTAAAGATGAATGGAGGCATCCACATTTTAATCCTAGTTTTAGGGGGAGAAAGATATCAAGAGATTTCACTGGCACAGGATGAAGCATGTTTTGCTGATTTAAATGCTTATATAGATTATCAAAGGGGGAAAATGAGTTATTCCATAATCATAGCTGGAAGGTTCAACTGCATTTTAAATGCAACTAATGTGGCCACAAATAGCCTATGGGTTAAGGGCAAAGCAAGTAATAGCCAGGGGTAGGGACAGTAAGTTGCCCTGCTTCCCACTCCCCTGCTGACAGGACACCCCAGGGAAAGAGAGGATGGTGTGTGTGTGCGCGTGGGCGGGCGCATGTGTCTATATTTCTATGCATGTGGTTTGCAATCTACTTATCTATACCTTACTCTCTGTCTCTCTAGACCCGCTGTCTCCATTTGTCAGGCCTGGCCAGGCTGGTCATCGTGACCAGTTCATATTTCATATAAATACTGTGCATCCTCCATGTCCACATACCACATGCCCTCTCAAATGGCACATAAACACCAACACACACACACACCCGTCCACCCGAGGCTATACACACACGCACGCACGCACACACACACACACACACACACACACACACACACACACACACACACACACACACACACACACACACACACACACACACACACACACACGGACACACACGGACACACGCACACACGCACACGAACTGCCTGACCTCTGATGTACTGTATTGCACATGTACCAACAGGACCAACGTGACCTACCTGTCAAACAGAAAGCAGATAGACCCTTCCCCCTCCCACCGCCACACCAACTAGACCAACAGAGCATGAAACATACCCCAACCATACACAGCAGCACGGGTGCAGCCTTGACCATATGAACCCCTTATGAAAGATCTGGTCTTGTGTAAGGACTGACCTGAAGGGTAAAGGTTGAACTCATGACCAAGTTCTATACTGTGTAGACTGAGAGGGGGTATGGCTGTACAACCCCAATATCACACACAAAGATGAACAACTTCTGCTGTCTGCCCTCCACATACATGGCAATGTAGAACACACACACATAGCTCCTCCCACCTCCTCTGCATCCTTCTTCAACTACATTTTCCCATTATTACATTTTCAACACAACCCTGCAAAATTGCCCACAAACACACCAAACTCATTTCACTGGCGTTTCTCATTTGCTTTTTTCCTCTCCCTTGATAAGCCCTGGTCTCTTTAATTTGCTCTCCATTTCTCCCACCCACCCAACTCACCCACCCACCCTCCCTCCCTCCCTCTCTCTCTCTCTCTCTCTCTCTCTCTCTCTCTCTCTCTCTCTCTCTCTCTCTCTCTCTCGTTCTTTTAATTCACCGGCTAAGGACACTCAGGTCAGCTCCATTGTCAGAAATGAGCTTTAATTTTCCTTTTTGGTGTTTTTGTTGTTTTTCTTTCCCCTACTCGGTTAAGGAGAGATGACAGAGGCCCTGGCTCCAAGGCCAGCTAACCGGTCTGAACTGGTTCTGGGCATAGAAGGGTGGTGGTGGGGTGGAGGAGAGCACAGAGGAGCAGTGCTGTTTTTCGCCTTTGGCCAAAACGGAACCTGGAAGAATTTGATCTATAGTCAGGTACAGTCAGGGAAAAGGAGGGAGGGAGAGAGAAAAAGAAGATGTAGAAGGAATATGAGAAAAGGAGAAAGAGTGTGAAAGGAAAAGCAAGTGAGAACAAGAAAGAGAGTGAAAGGGAGCGAGAGAGGGAGGGCAGCCCCAGAACACAGTCTTCGACACCCGTCTCATCAAACCGTTGGCTCTCTGCCAAGTTCATCTGTTAATAGACAACCACCATCAGGCATTACCCCCTCTCTCCCCCTCCCTAACCCCCCCAGGCCACCTCTCCGTCTATAGCCCCCTCCCTCTCTCACTGACTCTGTCTGGCCCTCTCCAGGCCTGTGGAAAGCGAGATGTACATTATTCCTGCCTTCCCCTTTTAGTAAGGATACACAGAGGCGTGTGCATGTGTGAGTGTGTGCGTGCGCACGTGTGAGCATGCGGAAGTGGGGGGGAAGGACTTTGGGCACTCCTTCTCGCCCAAAGCCCTTCTATCAGTCTGCCTGCTGTGCCTACCCAGGGGCCTGTAGAGGCCCCTTTCATTGCCTCACTGTAAGGGCAGAATTGGGACTGCTGGGGGGGGGGGGGCTTCCATGGGGTCAGACAACCACTCTCTCCCTCTTTGTGCCCTTTCGCTCTGCTCTACTTAACAAATATAGATTTGTGTCGTGGACATCTTACACTCCGGCACAAGCGTCCCCTTCCATCTCGTCTAACCAGTCAACTTCGCCATGCAAGAGAGAGAGTTGTTAGTGGTAGCCCACAGCGTGTTGAGACACATCCACCTGGGCAAAGAAAGGCCAGGAGAAATGAACAAAGAAATAAAAGGGGGTGGAGAGAAAAGAGGTGGGGGCAGGTTGAAGATGTGTTTCAGTTCTTACAGACACTGCGTGAGAAAAGCGGCTTTCCTTTTCATGTCCTTTTTTTGTCAGGAAAACGTTCAAAGCATTACATAGTCTATTCACGCTTCAACATTCAGCCAGGTATTAAATATACCATGCTTTCCACACTGGGAGAATATGCCGGCGAGTGTCTGTTAAAGAAGGAAGAGTTGTTCCCTACGAAGCTCTAAGTCCTGGATT
>NC_088235.1:51776642-51951642 GCF_036934945.1 Oncorhynchus masou masou | reverse complement strand
CAAAGTCGGCCCCCTCACACACACAATGTCGGCCCCCTCACACTCTTATTTGACATTGTGTGTGCTTCGCTGGGTTTATTATGACAGGCTGAGCGGTGGGGAGGGAATTAAACTATTAAGTAGACATCAGAGGCAGTCTAATGTTTAATGCAGGAGCCGGGGCATGTGCTGACTGATAATGAATACAAACAGGGCAACGTCTTATTTGTTGTGCTTTTCATTGGGAACGACAGGTGTGCTTGACATCCACGGCTAATGTTGTGTATGGTCTATTGTTGAACCTCCCGCTCATCTTTCCCCTATCTTTATATTCCTTCACTTGTCTTCTTTCGTTGTGCGGATTCTCAAGGATATACTGCCATTATCGTCCGACACGTACTTACTTTAGTTGAATGCATCTCATGATAATGTTGTAATTCCCGGGAATCATGGTCCTATTATGATAATGTGTGGATAGGATGTGGTAATGGTTGTTAAAAGGTTGCCCTGTTGAGCTGTAATTGGTTCTTTCATACCTCACTACATTTAGTAGGATGGAGACATGACCTCGCAGGCAGTAGCAGTAAATATGGCATCTTGAGAGTGCAATTATACAAGCCAAGCTTCTTGGCTCTATTTCTCACATATTAAGGTACAGACAATTTTGGCATTGTAATAGTGCTATAGCAAGTATCAACATTGTTATAAATTTTTAAGTATTTCTGTAAAATATTTAAATATTTTTCTTTATGCTTTGAGCATTATAAGCCTTGTCATCTGTTGTTATGGAAACCATTTGAAAGCCAACACTCCCCAGTGTTATCAAAAAAGGAAAAGGTTCAGGCAATGGAACTCAATACTGCAAGATAACACTAGAGAGGAGAATAATGGAGAGAGTTCCTTCTTGTTGTTACTAACTTCTCCTAGGACAGGTACTGTACATCTCAGGGTAGGCAGGCCCATAGCACCTCCCTATGGTATTGTACATCCCACTGTGCCGCACTTCTTGTCTCTCATACGCTAAGACATCCATAACACTTGGGCTTGGGCGGGGGAAGCTGATTTTAGCTGTCCTCAGACAGTAATATCTGCAGAAATTCATTGAGAGGAAAATCAAAGGAGACAGTGGTGCTTTATAAAGTGCATTCATTTGGCCATTTGCCATGTTTTCTTACTAGTGGACTGCTGTGATGAATGAGAGGAGAAGCAGATTTCCTCTCCCACCTCTCAGCTCTCCCTATGTGATTAGTAATCTAGAACCTAACCTCCCACACTAGATGAGAATTGTGGGCTTGTACTGCACACATATCTGTGATCATCTCAGTGTTGGGGAAGCTACTATGAAAATATAGTTTACCAAGCTACCAATTACTTCACACTGGAAGAAGTTAAGCTACACTAAAGCTACCCTTAAGTAAAATATAGTTTACTTGACTAAAGTTACTTTGAAAAAGTACTTCACTACATTGAAACTACTTCCTGAAAAACTATCCGGTGGTGGCTGGTGGGCGGAGATACCAGAGGACGGGCTCATTGTAATGACATGACAACCATGTGTTACCTTCCCATCTATTCCATTCCAGCCATTACAATGAGCCTGTCCTCCTATATATCCACTAGTCTCCACTAAAATTATCATATGTAAATATGAAATGTCATTGACTACAAATTGCAAGAACAAATCACTTTGGTGGGTCATATGTTAACAGAATGCGTAATTTAGCCTATTAAACAACAAACATATGTTTCAAGTGAGAATTAGGTGGTGCTGAAAAAGAAAGGAAATGATTGCGTAATTTACCCAAATTTTCTTATTTTTGCAAAAAAAAGTTTGGTTTAGTTCCAGTAATTAGTTATACTACTACATGGCAAAAAAAGTAATTAACTACTGAAAACACTATCAAGATTCACATTTATTCAACTACCACCAAGCTACTGCAAAATGTAGTTAAATTACTAGTTGAACTACATGTAGTTCACTACTTCCCAACGCTGTATCATCTTCAGTTATCCTGTTTCATTAACCTTGCATGACACTTGGCACAGATGTCAAGTCAACGTCTTTTTTTTTAATAACATTTGGTTGAGTTGTCAACTGAAGTTAATTAAATTGTGAAATCAACATAAAATGTTACCATGACATTGGATGTAGGTTAAAAGTTGTCCCTGATGTTGATTACTTTGATTGCAAATCCAATTAGTTCTCCACGTTGATTCAATGTCATCACATTGAATTTCATCGTGATGGAAACTGTTAATTCAACCAGTTTTGTCCAGTGGGTTGTTATCACTTGACAACTTTTAAAAACGTTGCATTATGTGTTTCTCGCCACCGCAATTCATCTTAGAGACATTTATGATTGAACAACAAGTTTATGCTTTGTTTCACCTCTCAATGGAGCAATGGAGGATTTCAAGCTAGGTCTCCTGCTGTAACTACATGGGTCCCAACCCATGTATCTAAACTACTCACAATGGGTCATAGTTTAAGAACAATTCAACTTCCAGAATATGTTATTTACTGTATATATAAATGTACAGTTCAGATTATAAATGCTAACCTTAGATAAGGGGGATGAAGTCAATATATTCTAAATGCTGAATCCAGTGAATTAAAGTGGGCTTTTTTCAGTGATAAGGGGGATATACTGCTGTGGAGGGGCGTACCATGGATATTTATGTGGGAGAAAAATGTACATGCTCAGCGAACTGCTCCAAACCAATTATCTTCCCAGAAGCCCTCCTCTTCATAGCTTCGATGAGTTGTTCACAGTGTGTAATTTGCTGACATGGTCACATAATGGAGACTAAGACGAGAGGCTTCTATAAACTGCATTCCTTTATGAAAGAAAAAATGGTTTTGGACAGTACTTAACATGGTGTCTTTGTCCAATCCGAGTTCATTTACTTTTAAGTGAAGTGAAAGAGATAGACACAAGTAAACTGAAAGGTCCTTATTAGCAGTTTTAGCGAAGCCTGTAACTCTATACCTATACAGAGCATGGTAAAATAAAAATGCGGACCAAATAATGACATTAACAACCCATTAATTGATATTGGGCATTGAACATGAGGAGACACTGTAACCATAGAGGATTAGAGAGGTACACCACTGCTCTATCCTCTGTCCAGGTCTCAGTGACAATACTTTGGGAGGATGGGTCAGATGAAAGACAAGAGAGGGAAAGCAGGATCAAAAGCCACGTGCTTTCCTGGATGCCTGCTTGTTCTAAGGGCCATACATAGTGCATTGGATTCATATCACAAGGTCTTTGTACAGGCACAGGCCGCCAACAATTATTCTTTACTTCAATAACAAACCCACGTCTGTCCTCCTCTCCATCAAAGACATAGAGCTCTCCAGAAGTGAAAATACGCATCATATATGAGTCATTCCATTTCAAGGAAATTTAAATAACCTCTTTGAACATCGGCTTTGGTACCATACTGCCCGGTATATGTCAGCATGTTTAAAGACATAGCAACACTTCCCCCTCACTTATTTTCATTTTAAACATAGTATAATAAATGTGGTTATTTATCACACTGAGAGAAACTACAGCACATAACTTCTCATAGCTCTCACTCCCTCCATTCCCAATCAGTAAACACATCCACTCCCCCGCTCTGAGTGACAATAACTAAGTTTACCACATCCATCCAGAGCTGTTATCCGAGCGTAACCTATAAAACAGAAATAACACGGAGGTTTACTCACAGTGAGGGTGATTCGCAGACCGGACCTGGGCAGCCATTTGTAGTGACAGGACCGCCCATCATGCTACCCTAACGGGGTCAGGAGGCTGCATGGGGACTTGATCCAGAGCGAGGCCAAGGGGAGAGGGACCACAGAGAGGATGGATGGAGGGAAGGACAGTCTGATTACATCATTTTTCAACACCTCAAAAAGGCCTGTAATGACCACTGGGCAGCTAGATTGACAGCTGGCCTCTTTGCTAATATATTTTGGAGTGATTTGTCAAAAATGAGGAAATTGTGCTTGCTGACCCATCTCGCTTAGGCATGAGTGACTCAATTGGACGCTTTTGACGACCAGTGGTGTAAAGTAACTAAGTAAAAATAATTTGAAGTACTACTTAAATATTTTTGGGGGGTATCTGTAATTTACTTTACTATTTATATTTTTTACAACTTTTGCTCCACTACTTTCCTAAATAAAATATATATTTGATTACTTTCATACATTTTCCTTGGCACTCGTTACATTGACAAAGCTTAGCAGGACAGGAAAATTGTCCAATTCACACACTTGTCAAGAGAACACGTGGTCATTCCCTACTGCCGCTGAGCTGGCGGACTCACTGAACACAAATGCGTTGTTTGTAAATTATGTCTGAGTGTTTGAGTGTGCTATACGTAAACATTAAATAAATAAAAAATGGTGCCATCTGGTTTGTTTAATATAAGGAATTTGAAAGGATGTATAAAATGTACTTTTACATTTTATGCTTAAGTATATTTAAAACCAGATACTTTTAAACTTTTACTAGTAGGATTTTACTGGGTGACTTTCACTTGAGTCATTTTCTGTGAAGGTATCTTTACTTTTACTCAAGTATGACAATTGGATACTTTTTCCACCACTGATGAGCGATATGCAGTACTAGTCAAAAGTTGGGACACCTATAAATTAAAGGGGTTTTCTTTATTTGTACTATTTTACACATTGTAGAATAATAGTGAAAACCTCAAAACTATGAAATAACACATGGAATCATGTAGTAACCAAAAAGGTGTTAAACAAATGTAAATAGATCGTAGATTTTAGATTCTTCAAAGTAGCCACCCTTTGCCTTGATAACAGCTTTGCACACTCTTGGCATTCTCTCAACCAGCTTCATGCTTCATGAGGTAGTCACCTGGAATGCATTTCCATTAACAGGTGTGCTGTGATAAAAAATGTGTGAAATTTCTTTCCTTCTTAATGCGTTTAAGCCAATCAGTTGTGTTGTGACAACGTAGTAAAGATAGCACCTATTTGGTAAAAGACCAAGTCCATATTATATCAAGAACGGCTCAAATAAGAGAAATGACGGTACATCATTACTTTAAGACATGAAGGTCAGTCAATGTCACGGCCGTCTTCCTGGGAGGAATAAGTGGACCAAAGCGCAGCCTGGTGAGCATACATTTTCTTTTATTATAGTCAATGTTGCCAACAAAACAAGAAAACAAAGTAACGACCGTGAAGCTCATTAACAGGGCATTAGTGCCACTAACAAAGATAATTTCCCACAAACACAACAGGGGAAAAGGCTGCCTAAGTATGATTTCCAATCAGAGACAACGATAGACAGCTGTCCCCGATTGAGAACCATACCCGACCAAAACATAGAAATAACAAAACATAGAAAACAGAACATAGAATTCCCACCCAAATCACACCCTGACCAAACCAAAATAGAGACGTAAAAAGGCTCTCTCAGGTCAGGGCGTGACAGTTTTTATTTATTTATTTATTTTTTATTTCACCTTTATTTAACCAGGTAGGCTAGTTGAGAACAAGTTCTCATTTGCTACTGCGACCTGGCCAAGATAAAGCATAGCAGTGTGAACAGACAACACAGAGTTACACATGGAGTAAACAATTAACAAGTCAATAACACAGTAGAAAAAAAGAGTCTATATACATTGTGTGCAAAAGGCATGAGGAGATAGGCGAATAATTACAATTTTGCAGATTAACACTGGACTGATAAATGATCAGATGGTCATGTACAGGTAGAGATATTGGTGTGCAAAAGAGCAGAAAGGTAAATAAATAAAAACAGTATGGGGATGAGGTAGGTAAAATTGGGTGGGCTATTTATCGATAGACTATGTACAGCTGCAGCGATCGGTTAGCTGCTCAGATAGCAGATGTTTGAAGTTGGTGAGGGAGATAAAAGTCTCCAACTTCAGCGATTTTTGCAATTCGTTCCAGTCACAGGCAACAGAGAACTGGAACGAAAGATGGCCAAATGAGGTGTTGGCTTTAGGGATGATCAGTGAGATACACCTGCTGGAGCGCGTGCTACAGGTCGGTGTTGCCATCGTGACCAGTGAACTAAGATAAGGCGGAGCTTTACCTAGCATGGACTTGTAGATGACCTGGAGCCAGTGGGTCTGGCAACGAATATGTCGCGAGGGCCAGCCGACTAGAGCATACAGGTCGCAGTGGTGGGTGGTATAATGTGCTTTAGTGACAAAACGGATGGCACTGTGATAAACTGCATCCAGTTTGCTGAATAGAGTGTTGGAAGCTATTTTGTAGATGATATCGCCAAAGTCGAGGATCGGTAGGATAGTCAGTTTTACTAGGGTAAGTTTGGCAGCGTGAGTGAAGGAGGCTTTGTTGCGGAATAGAAAGCCGACTCTAGATTTGATTTTCGATTGGAGATGTTTGATATGAGTCTGGAAGGAGAGTTTACAGTCTAGCCAGACACCTAGGTACTTATAGATGTCCACATATTCAAAGTCGGAACCATCCAGTGTGGTGATGCTAGTCGAGCGTGCGGGTGCAGGCAGCGAACGGTTGAAAAGCAGGCATATGGTTTTACTAGCGTTTAAGAGCAGTTGGAGGCCACGGAAGGAGTGTTGTATGGCATTGAAGCTCGTTTGGAGTTTAGATAGCACAGTGTCCAAGGACGGGCCGGAAGTATACAGAATGGTGTCGTCTGCATAGAGGTGGATCAGGGAATCGCCCACAGCAAGAGCAACATCATTGATATATACAGAGAAAAGAGTCGGCCCGAGAATTGAACCCTGTGGCACCCCCATAGAGACTGCCAGAGGACCGGACAGCATGCCCTCCAATTTGACACGCTGAACTCTGTCTGCAAAGTAGTTGGTGAACCAGGCAAGGCACACATCAGAAAAACCGAGGCGACTGAGTCTGCCGATAAGAATATGGTGATTGACAGAGTCGAAAGCCTTGGCAAGGTCGATGAAGACGGCTGCACAGTACTGTCTTTTATCGATGGCGGTTATGATATCGTTTAGTACCTTGAGTGTGGCTGAGGTGCACCCGTGACCGGCTCGGAAACCAGATTGCACAGCGGAGAAGGTACGGTGGGATTCGAGATGGTCAGTGACCTGTTTGTTGACTTGGCTTTCGAAGACCTTAGATAGGCAGGGCAGGATGGATATAGGTCTGTAACAGTTTGGGTCCAGGGTGTCTCCAACCTTTGAAGAGGGGGATGACTGCGGCAGCTTTCCAATCCTTGGGGATCCCAGACGATATGAAAGAGAGGTTGAACAGGCTGGTAATAGGGGTTGCGACAATGGCGGCGGATAGTTTCAGAAATAGAGGGTCCAGATTGTCAAGCCCAGCTGATTTGTAGGGGTCCAGGTTTTGCAGCTCTTTCAGAACATCTGCTATTTGGATTTGGGTAAAGGAGAACCTGGAGAGGCTTGGGCGAGTAGCTGCGGGGGGGGGGGAGGCGGAGCTGTTGGCCGACATTGGAGTAGCCAGGCGGATGGCATGTCCAGCCGTTGAGAAATGCTTGTTGAAGTTTTCGATAATCATGGATTTATCGGTGGTGACCGTGTTACCTAGCCTCAGTGCAGTGGGCAGCTGGGAGGAGGTGCTCTTATTCTCCATGGACTTCACAGTGTCCCAGAACCTTTTGGAGTTGGAGCTACAGGATGCAAATTTCTGCCTGAAGAAGCTGGCCTTAGCTTTCCTGACTGACTGCGTGTATTGGTTCCTGACTTCCCTGAACAGTTGCATGTCGCGGGGACTATTCGATGCTATTGCAGTCCGCCACAGGATGTTTTTGTGCTGGTCGATGGCAGTCAGGTCTGGAGTGAACCAAGGGCTATATCTGTTCTTAGTTCTGCATTTTGTGAACGGAGCATGCTTATCTAAAATGGTGAGGAAGTTACTTTTAAAGAATGACCAGGCATCCTCAACTGACGGGATGTGGTCAATGTCCTTCCAGGATACCTGGGCCAGGTCGATTAGAAAGGCCTGCTCACAGACGTGTTTTAGGGAGCGTTTGACAGTGATGAGGGGTGGTCGTTTGACTGCGGCTCCGTAGCAGATACAGGCAATGAGGCAGGGATCGCTGAGATCCTGGTTGAAGACAGCGGAGGTGTATTTGGAGGGCCAGTTGGTCAGGATGACGTCTATGAGGGTGCCCTTGTTTACAGATTTAGGGTTGTACCTGGTGGGTTCCTTGATGATTTGTGTGAGATTGAGGGCATCTAGCTTAGATTGTAGGACTGCCGGAGTGTTAAGCATATCCCAGTTTAGGTCACCTAACAGACAAACTCTGAAGCTAGATCGTCGCCAACCCCGGACTAGGGACCCTCGTTGCCGGCCCCGGACTGGGGACCATCCCTGCCACAGACTCCAGAGGCTGGGGAGACCTACTGGAGGCCTGGTCCGTGGAGGAGGCACAGGATGAACCAGGCTGGGGAAACCTACTCGAGGCCTGGTCCTTGGAGGAGGCACAGGATGAACTGGGCTGTGGGGGAGCACTGGAGATCTGGTGCATAGCCTTGGCACCACTCTTCCAGGCTGAATGCCCACTCTAGCCCGGCACCTCCAGAGCTCAGGCACAGGTTGAACCGGGCTATGGGGGAGCACTGGAGCTCTGGTGCTTAGCCCTTGCAAAGCTCCTCTTGGCTGCATGCCAACTTTAGTCCGGCACATGCGGGGAGCTGGAACAGGCCGAACTGGGTGCTCCTGGCGAAACCGTGCATAGAGCCAGCGCAGGACTCCCCGGGCTGTGGAGGCGCACTTGAGGTCTGGAGCGCCGAGCTGGCACAAGACGTGCAGGGCTGGGGAGGCGCACAGGAGGCCTGGTGTGTGGGGCTGGCACAGTCTTCACCAGACGGATGGCATGCACCTCAGGACGAGTTTGGAGAGCTGACTCAGGTGACATCAACCTAAGGACACGTTTAGTATGGCGAATATCGTGCCTCATGCACCAACACAGCAGCTCTCTCCGAACTCTCTCCTCCAATCTCCCCATCAACTCCTTCACTGTCTCTGCTTCACTCCCTTCGCTCCCCTCCAAGTTCACCCTGACTGGCTCTGGTTCCATCCTCAACCAAATCAATGCTTCACAGAGTTCAAGTAACAGACATATCTCAACATCAACTGTTCAGCAGAGACTGCGTGAATCAGGCCTTCATTGTCTAATTGTTACAAAGAGACTTGCTTGGGCCAAGAAACACAAGCAATGGACATTAGACCGATGGAAATCTGTCCTTTGGTCTGATGAGTCCAAATGTTTGAGATTTTTGGTTCCAACCTCTGTGTCTTTTTGAGACGCAGAGTAGGTGAACTGAGGATCTCCGCATGTGTGGTTCCCACCGTGAAGCATGGAGGAAGACATGTAATGGTGTGTAGGTTATATGCTGCTGACACTGTCAGTGATTTATTTAGAATTCAAGGCACACTTAACCAACATGACTACCACAGCATTCTGCAGCAATACGCCATCCCATCTGGTTTGCGCTTAGTGTGAGTTTCATTTGTTTTTCAACAGGACAATGACACAATCACACCTACTGGCTGTCTAAGGTCTATTTGACCAAGAAGGAGAGTGATGGAGCTGAATCAGATGACCTGGCCTCCACAATCCCCTGACATCAATCCAATTGAGATGGTTTGGGATGAGTTGGACTGCACAGTGAATGAAAAGCAGCCAACAAGTGCTCAGCATATGTGGGAACACCTTCAAGACTATTGTAAAAGCATTCCTCATGAAGCTGGTTGAGAGAATGCCAAGAGTGTGCAAAGCTGTCAAGGCAAAGGGTGGCTACTTTGAAGAATCTCAAATATAAAACATATTTTTTAACACTTTTTTTGCTTTACTACATGATTCCATGTGTGTTATTTCACTTCTTCACTATTATTCTGCAATGTAGAAAATAGTAAAAATAAAGAAAAACACTTGAATGAGTAGGTGTGTCCAAACCTTCGACTGGTACCGTAGCTTCTTAAGCAACATTTTGAATGAACAATACAAAAGTCATAACAAAATAATAAAGGAACATACCAGAGCATATATTTTCTAAACAGTAGGGCTGCAGATATGGTAAATGCTTTAATTGAAATCTTTCAGCGTGTGGGACAGATTCATTCCCATGCATTCTGTAATACTGCACTTTAGGCCTATAATTGGTTTTCATTGGAGGGAAATGTTTTGTTTTTGTGTTTCCTGAGTATCTACAAATATTCCCTCCAGGCATGCTGTGGTACAGTATTGTACCACCTGTTTTCAAGGCAAACTTACTCCCCAGGGCCCCTCAACAAATCATCTTCTCTGTCTCTCCTGCGGGGAAAGAGACATAGTCACTCTAGGGTTTAGGGTGTCACATCAGACTGAAAGATGCTATTTTCAACACTTTAATTTTTCCAATAGGTAAAGGAAGAATCTCTCTGGGCTATAATGGAAAATATGCAATTATATAATTAGTCAAGGGGTCTGAAATCTAAAGGAAGATTCTTTGTCTTGTCATTAATTTAATCCATCTGTATATTGAAATAGTTATTATCTGGGGTGTTTTGCCTCCAGTATTGAAGATTAAATCCTGCTTAATTCATTTTTGCTACCTGTCAAAACAGAACAGAACATCTGCTTCAGTGCAGTCAGATACATTTTGTCTCATTGTTTCAGGCTTTAAGGAATAATGATTAATCTGGATTAATACTCCTGTTTTCAAGCCTCACCTCTCTCTCCAAGGTTATTGGCCAAAATCCATAGGTTGTTCTGGGATTCTACATCATCAGCCGAGGTGGCAAAACATGAAAAGTTCATAATAGTTTGGCCTGTGGTTTACAGATGTGGCACAATGAAAACTGTGCAAACCCATATGACGCAGAGTCTTTAGAGGGTGTTAATGTAGACCCAGATCTGTCTCTGAGTCACACTATGACAGACAAGTTCCAGCAAGACAACACAGAAGTTAATAGAATATACTCCCTAGGAGTTGAACACCGATACAGCCACCATTGTGCTCTGTGGTGTCACGAAGGTGAATCATTTCCCACCAAGTTGCTCATCTCCATGTTGAAACCTTCACTTTATTTTTCAATAACAAAATGTACCATGCATTTAATGTGTTCTCTGGCGTGAAAGAAAGGACAGTTTGGTGTGTGTGGTGCCATGTCGAATTTACAGGTAACTGACAAAATAGTGGAAACACCAACATAAGTTGTCTTAATGGGACGTTGGGCCATCACGAGTCGCCAAAACAGCTTCAATATGCATTGGCATAGGTTCTACAAGTGTCAGGAACTCTTTCTCAGAGAATAAATTCCATAATTGGTTGTTTTGTTGATGGTGGTGGAAAATGCTGGCTTAAATGCTGCTCCAGAATCTCCCATAAGTGTTCAATTGGGTTGAGATCTAGCGACTGAGACACACACACACCCTTTATACCTCCTATTTTCCTTTGAGACCACTCTTTCAAAGTCACCGAGATCTCTTCTAGCTATGGTAGTCAAAATAATGGGCATTTTTAGTCATTTTTATTTTACCTTTATTTTACTAGGCAAGTCAGTTAAAGAACAAATTCTTATTTTCAATGACGGCCTAGGAACAGTGGGTTAACTGCCTGTTCAGGGGCAGAACGACAGATTTGTACCTTGTCAGCTCGGGGATTTGAACTTGCAACCTTTCGGTTACTAATCCAACGCTCTAACCACTAGGCTCATGACCCTAAGCATTATGGGATGATATTTGCTTAAATAACTCAGGAACCACACCTGTGTGGAAGCACCTGCTTTCAATGTACTTTGTATCCCTCATATCCAAATCAAATCGAATTGTATTTACTCGTGTTTCCTTTATTTTGGGAAAAGCAACATCATGTCTGATGTTATGAGAATATAGGTTAGTCACACTGTGATAACTATGTTTCGAAAGCATAGCGAAACCTTGGATTTATCTAGCAAACAAACACGGTTAAAAATTGAAGACAGAAGTTTTCTAACCTCAGCCTTTTTCCTTCGAAAACTAAATCAGAGGAAACAAAGTTGACTTATTTACTGTCTGCCATACTTATCTACTAATGATGAAACTGACGTCTGTCAACAATTCCTTTTTTCCAGGAATAATGAATATATTTACAAGTAATTCAGAGCTACAGTTCCCTCAAGACAATTGAGCTTTCCCACCTCTGTATATTATTCAAAACTGCAGTCTCACAAAAGGAAAATCTTCTATTATCCGCTCTAACATACGAGCCTGAGAAGAAACACAGGGTAATACAGTGACTTAATATTTCATATTGGTAAGATTATTCATCTGCACAAAGACACTTCATTTCACCCCCTTACATTGAAACGTCCTCATTAGAAAATGGGGCATGTACATTCAAACTTAAAAAAAAAAAACTTTGAACAGCTTATATCTAATGAACTATGATTTAATTTTGCATGGTTAAAAAATCTATTTGCATGGCTCATAATTACAAGCGCAGGCATGGTTATTAAAATGAAGGGCTAGGTTCTGAAGTGATACACTATTAATTGGTTCCACCTTAAGAATTAATTGATTGTCTTTGCAAGAGAGTCGGTTTAATCACCTCTTAAAGGAGGAAGAATACACATAAATGCACCCACACACCTGCACATGCACACACACATACACACACACACACACACACACACACACAATGTCATTACCATTCTTATTTCTCTTCAATTTGGAGCTGTTTCATTTGTCTGTCTTTCAGCCCCGAGGGAGAACCAACCTAGCTGCAAGCAGAGTTTAGCATTTGATCATGTGTGTCAATATCAAACTTTAAAGCACGGTTATATACTAATGTCCGCAATAGGGGTATGGTTTTACATGTGTTAAGGTTAATGCCAACCCTTTAATGTGTACAGTTCTGCTTTAGACAATCCCGTGACAGCAGATACATCTGTAATTCACAGTTTTCCATTGAATGATTACACAATGAGGGATTTATTTATATTTTTATTGAATATCCAAAACATGCAATATACTTGCAGTGAAGCAGCTTAACAATTACACCACACCAGTTCATCCAACAGACACCCATTCAGAGTGACACACAGAAGCATCCAGGGTCAACATCCTGCTCAAGGGCATGTCGACAGATCTCCCACAAGGCCCCCCCAAAGATGGGGATGCGAACCCTCCAAGATCCCCAACACAATTTCCAAAGGGCTGTCCCTCAACCATCTGAGACCCCTGCCACAGTCACCCCCCACAAGAAAAAAAGAAAAAGAAAATAATAAAAAAGAAAACAAATTCCATTCCGCACCCCCAAGAAACCCCCCAATGCACCAACAACTAAGAAAATGAACTCATGAGAAAAAGGAATAAGACGAAAGAAAACAGAAAACAACATTGCAAAAAAACAATGGACATCAAGGGACAACTAAAATCATAACAGCAAGGCCAACTGTATATGTTTGAGCACATGTCTGGCACTATTTACATATGTGCCTGTCCGTGTACAGTATGTGTGTATTTGAATGAGATTGTGTGTATATGCATGTGTACAAACACCTGCATGGCATCAGCCTCAGGCATACCGGCATTAGTAAAAACATCGCGCATCAGTGTCATTCAAACTTACTTTTTATTATGTTTTATTTTGACTTTATTTTTCATACTTGAACTTTGACCATCATTCTATCTCCTGCCCAGCAACTCCACTCCCACTTCTCTCCAATTCCACATCCCAACCCTCAGCTTCCCCAGCCCATCCCACCTATCTCTGCTGGCCACCCATTCCATATTTCTACGCAAAATACACTACCATTCAAAGTGTTTGGGGTCAGTTAGACATTTCCTTGTTTTTGAAAGAAAAGCTATTTTTTTGCCCATTAAAATAACTTCAAATGGATCAGAAATACAGTGTAGACATTGTTAATGTTTTAAATGACTATTGTAGCTGGAAATGACAGATCTTTTATGGAATATCGACATTGGCGTACAGAGGCCCATTATCAGCAACCATCACTCCTGTGTTCCAATGGCATGATGTGTTAGCTAATCCAAGTTTATCATTTTAAAAGGCTAAGTGATCATTAGAAAACCCTTTCACAATTATGTTAGCACAGCTGACAACTTGTGTGATGATTAAAGAAGCAATAAAACTGGCCTTCTTTAATCTAGTTGAGTATTTGGAGCATCAGCATTTATGGGTTCGATTACAGGCTCAAAATGGCAAGAAACAAATAACTTTATTTTGAAATTCGTCAGTCTATTCTTGTTCTGAGAAATGAAGGCTATTCCATGCGAGAAATTGCCAAGAAACTGAAGATCCCGTACAACGCTGTGTACTAATCGCTTAACAGAACAGCACAAACTGGCCCTAACCAGAGTAGAAAGAGGAGTGGGAGGCCCCAGTGCACAACTGAGCAAGAGGACAAGTTCATTACAGTGTCTTGTTTGAGAAACAGACGCCTCACAAGTCCTCAACTGGCGGCTTCATTAAATAGTACACGCAAAACACCAGTCTCAATGTCAGTGAAGAGGCGCCTCCGGGATGCTGGCCTTCTGGCCAGCATCTAGGCATGCAATCTGCACAAAGGCAAAGGGGCCATTTTTAAACAGTGGATGAGCTTTTCTTAGTAATCTTCTTGAGAACCATTTAGGGTTCAAGTAAAACTTTTGAATAAGTGAAGGTTTTAGAGAGAGGTTTAGTGCTTTTATATATTTATATCTAAACCCACCCAATTCATATTCATTATATAGATAGGCTCATTTTATTTTGTCTGGTCTAGCATCCCTGAAATATTTTTTGCTCATATGATTTGAAAAATGAATCATCACGAGTAGGCAGCGCCATAAGTAGGTGAGTAAATTGAGATATGACTAAGGAGTTAATCAGGGCAATTTTTTCATAAATAGAAAGGTATTTACCTCTCCATGTTTGCAGGATTTTGTCTATTTTACAAGTTTTCTATTGAAATTCATTGTGCTATTTTATATATTTTGTGAAATGAATGCCAAGTATGTCTACTTCACCATCATCCCTTTCTATAGGTAAACTGCAGGGTAATGTAAAAGTTTTATTTTTTAAAGATCCAATACGTAATATTGTACACTTATCATAATTAGGTTTTAGTCCAGAAAAGTTATCTAGATCTTGAATGAGACATTGCAGGGATCTATCTTGCGGACATAGTATATTACTTGAGTCATCGGCATACATGGACACCTTTGTTTTTAACCTCTTGAAACTCTGGGGGCAGTATTTCATTTTTGGATGAAAAACATTCCCGTTTTAAACAAGATATTTTGTCACGAAAAGATGCTCGACTATGCATATAATTGACAGCTTTGGAAAGAAAACACTCTGACGTTTCCAAAACTGCAAAGATATTATCTGTGCGTGCCCCAGAACTAATGCTACAGGCGAAACCAAGATGAAATTTCAAACAGGAAATGCCCCAGATTTTGAATGCGCTGTGTTCCAATGTCTCCTTATATGGCTGTGAATGCGCCAGGAATGAGCCTACACTTTCTGTCATTTCCCCAAGGTGTCTGCAGCATTGTGACGTATTTGTAGGCATATCATTGGAAGATTGACCATAAGAGACTACATTTACCAGGTGTCCGCCTGGTGTCCTCCATCGAAATTATTGCGTAATCTCCAGCTGCATGCCCGTTTCCATTTGGTTCAGAAGAGAAAGTCAACTGCCACGAATGAGTTATCATCAATAGATATGCGAAAAACCCCTTGAGGATTGATTCTAAACAACGTTTGCCTTGTTTCTGTCGATATTATGGAGTTAATTTGGAAAAAAGTTTGGCGTTGTAATGACTGAATTTTCGGGGGGTTTTCTTAGCCAAACGTGATGAACAAAACGGAGCGATTTCTACTACACAAATAATATTTTTGGAAAAACTGAACATTTGCTATCTAACTGAGAGTCTCCTCATTGAAAACATCTGAAGTTCTTCAAAGGTAAATGATTTTATTTGAATGCTTTTCTTGCTTTTGTGAAAATGTTGCCTGCTGAATGCTAGGCTTAATACTATGCTAGCTATCAATACTCTTACTCAAATGCTTGTGTAGCTATGGTTGAAAAGCATATTTTGAAAATCTGATATGACAGTGTTGTTAACAAAAGGCTAAGCATGTGAGCCAATATATTTATTTCATTTCATTTGCGATTTTCATGAATAATTAACGTTGCGTTATGATAATGAGCTTGAGGCTATAATTACGCTCCCTGATACAGGATTGCTCGTCGCAAGAGGTTTCCTTGGATTTCTAATCCTCTAATGTAGTTATTGGATCTGATTTCAATAGCTAGCATTTCGATGGCCATAACGAATAGATATGGTGACAGCGGACACCCTTATTAACTCCTCATGACAATTCAAAACTCTCTGAGAAGTAGCAATTATTTACTATTTTACACCTGGGGTTGCTATACATTTTATAAGAGAATCACCAAAATTGAAAAAATCCAGCCATTTATAATTAAATTCAGTCTTACTTTATCAAATACCTTTTCAAAATCCGCTATAAATACCAGGCCTGGCTTCTTAGATGTTTCATGATGTTTTATTATTTCTAGTAGTTGTTGTATATTATCTCCAATGTATTGTCCATGTAAAAAAACAGTCTAATCAGGATGAACAATACCTGGTAAATCTATTTTAATTCTGAGTGCAATGCGTTTCGCTAGTATTTTTGCATCACAACATTGAAGTGTCAGGGCCCTCCAGTTTTTTAGATAGATGGTAAATATAAAGATCCAGTCTGAGTCTTGTTTTAATAATAGTGAAATCAGTCCTTCTTGCTGAGTACCTGATAGACTACCATTTCTGTAGGAGTAGTTAAAACAATCTAACAATGGAGCTTTTAGTTAATCAAAAAAGGCTTGATATACCTCTACCGGTATGCCATCAAGCCCTGTGGTTTTTCCGGACTGAAAGGATTTAATAGCCTCAAAAGTTTCTTCCTCTGTAATTTGACCTACACACTGATCTTTCTGTACATTTGTTAATTTTCATTTTTTTGTATGATTTGGAAAGAATTCCTTACAGTAATTATCATTCAGTGCAAGAGGATGAGACGGAAAAGAGAATATCCGCAGAAAATACTTAGCTCTCCTCTTTTAAAATATAACTTGGAGAATCATTGATGACTCCTTCTTCAGTAACGAGTTTCTGCAAAAAAAAATTGTTAGTGTTCCTGTGTTGGAGATCCAGGAAGAATGTTGTGCATTTTTCTCCACATTCCATCCAGTTTGCTATATTTGTAATAGATTACATTAGATCGTTCTTGAATAAGTTCCTCAAGTTCTTTTTGTTTTTCCTCTAACTTATTTTGTATCGCTGTAGTATAATTTTTATTGCTATCTACCTGTACTATTAGTTAATGTATATCCCTTGTTAGTCTTGCCTCTTTCGTCAGAAACTGCTTTTTCATGATTGATGAATATTGAATTGAATGACCTCTGAAGGTATTTTTTAAAGGTATCAATTTCCTGTTCCTATATTATACTGGAAAAGTTCAGTTCTGAATTATTTTGTCTTAATTAAAAATAAGTTGTCCTCCAGTAAACTTTAATTAAATTTCCAATATCCCTGTCCACATGGAAATTCTACAAGAGTTAGATGATGATTAGATGATGATACGATCGCATTCTGTCTCCTATTGAAACTTTTTGAACCTTTGATGCAAGAGAGAAAGAGACAAGGAAGTAGTCAAGACGACTAGCTTTGATTCAGTCTCCTCCATGTAGACCTCACTAGGTCGGGATTTTTTAGTCTCCAAATATGCACTATTTTTAATGTGTTTAAAATATTTCTGATATCCTTAACCTCTTGATGCTATGGGGGCGCTATTTCATTTTTGGATAAAAAGACGTGCCCGTTTTAAGCGCAATATTTTGTCACAAAAAGATGCTCGACTATGCATATAATTGATAGCTTTGGAAAGAAAACACTCTGACGTTTCCAGAACTGCAAAGATATTCTCTGTGGGTGCCCTAGAACGGGAGCTACAGGCAAAACCAAGATGAAACGGCATCCAGGAAACCAGCAGGATTTTTGAGGCTCCGTTTTCCATTGTCTCCTTATATGGCTGTGAATGCGAGAGGAATGAGCCTGCCCTTTCTGTCGTTTCCCCAAGGTGTCTGCAGCATTGTGACGTATTTGTAGGCATATCATTGGAAGATTGACCATAAGAGACTACATTTTCCAGGTGTCCGCCCGGTGTCCTCCGTCGAAATTGGTGCGTCTTTTTCAGCTGCTGGTATTTTTCCATGCAATTCTGAGGGGAAAGCAGGCTTCCACGAACTGCATATCAATGAAGAGATATGTGAAAAAACACCTTGAGGATTGATTCCAAACAACGTTTGCCATGTTTCGTTCGATATTATGGAGTTAATTCAGAAAAAGTTAGACGTTTTGGTGACTGAATTTTCGGTTCGTTTCGGTAGCCAAATGTGATGTACAAAACGGAGCGATTTCTCCTACACAAAGATTCTTTCAGAAAAAACTGAACATTTGCTATGTAACTGAGAGTCTCCTCATTGAAAACATCCGAAGCTCTTCAAAGGTAAATTATTTTATTTATTTGGTTATCTGGTTTTTGTGAAAATGTTGTGTGCTAAATGCTACTCAAAATGCTAAGCTAGCTTAGCATACTCTTACACAAATTAGTGATTTGCTATGGTTCAAAAGCATATTTTGAAAATATGAGATGACAGTGTTGTTAAGAAAAGGCTAAGCTTGAGAGCAGGTGCATTATTTTCATTTTATTTGTGATTTTCAGAAATCGTTAACGTTGCGTTATGCTAATGAGCCTGAGGCTTTATTCACGATCCCGGATCCGGGGTGGGGAGTATCAAGAGTGATGATAGTTTGAAGAGTTATTTCCTTTACGGTCCATTGAGGTACTTAACACTGTGTTATAGTCTCCTACCATAATAATTTGATCATGTGTCGCCTGTCGGTTCAATAAATTGGTATACATATTTTCGAAGAAATATGGATCTTCCTGATTTGGACCATATAGATTAATGAGCCAAATCTCTTTTTCGTCCACTTTCATATTCAAAAAGATCCACCTTCCTAGCGAATCATTCCTAACTATTTGCACATTCAGATTTACATTTTTGTTAATTAATATCATCACACCTTTTGATTTCCTTTGTCCATGACAGAAAATTAGTTCACCACCCCATTCCTTTTTCCACACAACTTCATCTAAGGATGTAGAGTGTGTTTCCTGTAAGCAGTACATGTTATATTCCTTTTCTTTTAGCCATGTAAAGACGGATCTTTTTTTATAATCTGCTAAACCGTTACAATTATAACTGGCTATACTTATTTGACCCCTTACCATAACTAGATACTATTCTCAGTCTAAATTGACCATAATTTGTGCTTGTAAAATTACTGCCATCAGAGATATTATGACGCTCAAAACTAGAGCTTTCAAATGTCTGATATTTAGGATTCAAGAAATAGGTTCTAGCAATATATGTTTTATTCCCTTGCCTGTTTGCCTGTGAGCCAATGCCACAGATGTCAGATATTTGAGACAAGATTTATGTAAACTTGGGTAAGTCGATGTGTATGATATTGGATGTGATTTAGTGAGAGTGTGTACGATGTCTGTATACGAGTAAGAATATAATGTGTGCTGTTCAAATAAATAAAACAGCGCCAATTTGCATGGTTGAGTGTCTATGTGTGTTACATGTAGTGCATATATCCTTAACCTCTTGATCTTAGCCATCCCGGATCCGGGATCGTGAATACACCCTCAGGCTCATTACCATAACGCAACGTTAACGATTTCTAAAAATCGCATGAAATGAAATAAATATGCCTGCTCTCAAGCTTAGCCTTTTCTTAACAACACTGTCATCTCAGATTTTCAAAATATGCTTTTGAACCATAGAAAATCAAGCATTTGTGTAAGAGTATTGATAGCTAGTTTAGCATTTATCGTAGCAATTAGCACGCAACATTTTCACAAAAACCAGAAAAGCAATCAAATAAAATAATTTACCTTTGAAGAACTT
Organism: Oncorhynchus masou masou; assembly: GCF_036934945.1. Classification (NCBI taxonomy): domain Eukaryota; kingdom Metazoa; phylum Chordata; class Actinopteri; order Salmoniformes; family Salmonidae; genus Oncorhynchus; species Oncorhynchus masou. The sequence continues at coordinate 51,931,670 of NC_088235.1, read as the reverse complement.
TGAATGTTTTCAATGAGGAGACTCTCAGTTACATAGCAGATGTCCAGTTTTTCCTGAAAGATTCTTTGCGTAGGACAAAGTGCTCCGTTTTGTACATTTGGCTACCGAAACGAACCGAAAATTCAGTCACCAAAACATCGAACTTTTTTCCAAATTAACTCCATAATATCGACCGAAACATGGCAAACGTTGTTTGAATCAATCCTCAAGGTGTTTTTTCACATATCTCTTCATTGATATGCCGTTCGTGGAAGCATGCTTTCGTCTCAGAATCCCATGGAAAAATACCAGCAGCTGAGTTTTGCGCACCAATTTCCACGCAGGACACCGTGCGGACACTTGGCAAATGTAGTCTCTTATGGTCAATCTTCCAATGATATGCCTACAAATACGTCACAATGCTGCAGACACCTTGGGGAAACGATAGAAAGGGCAGGCTCATTCCTGTCGCATTCACAGCCATATAAGGAGATAATGAAAAACAGAGCCTCAGAAATCCTGTTCATTTCGTGGTTGCAGTTTCATCTTGGTTTTGCCTGAAGCTTCTGTTCTAGGGCACTCACAGTGAATATCTTTGCAGTTCTGGAAACGTCAGAGTGTTTTCTTTCCAAAGCTATCAATTCCATGCATAGTCGAGCATCTTTTTGTGACAAAATATTGCGCTTAAAACGGGCACGTCTTTTTATCCAATAATGACACAGCGCCCCCGTAGGATGAACTGGTTAATATTCATGCTGATAATTGTAATCCATATCGTAACACCATCGTAGGTGCATCATAATTACCTTTAACATCATTGAAAAACACATTCCAGAATTTCCATAGCAATTGACGTTTCACATGATCATGAAAGAGACCTTGCATTCCTCTAGAGATGGCTTCACTACAGTACAAATGTATTCTGTACAATAAGTTGTTATTCCCCAATGCCCCTATTCAGATAGCTTCCTCTTGCTTGTTGTAAACATATATAAACATGTAGACAAAGACAGAGAAAAGATAGACAAACAAGAAACACATTAAATTATTAAACAGTTTTTGACAATAGAGAGAGGTGAGAGAGGGATATAAGAGAACAGAAAAGAAAAGAGAGAAAGAAAGAAAGAGTGAGAGAAGAGAGCGAGATCAAGTGTGTATGTGTATGTATTAGTCTGTACAGTATGTGTAATTCATAGTGTTCAGATATTTTTACAGTTCCCATACTTTCTTTTTTTCGTAACCTGATGTTCCTGTAGAATTTAGTACAGCTATGGTGTTATGGAGCTGTCTCGTAGTAGCTGTCCGTCTATAAAGAGTTTGTCCACAATGAGAAAGGCACACTTACCCCTCTGTAACAACATTCTTCTGTTGAAGGAGGAGCGGACCAAAATGTTTAATGATGGAAAATGACTTGACATGAAAATACTGAAATGTACAAAAACAACAGACGGAAACGTGAAAAAACTATACAGCCTATCTAGTGAAACTAAACACAGAGACAGGAACAATCACCCACGAAACACTCAAAGAATATGGCTGCCTAAATATGGTTCCCAATCAGAGACAACGATAATCACCTAACTCTGATTGAGAACCGCCTCAGGCAGCCATAGACTACGCTAGACACCCCACAAAACCCCAAGACAAAAACACACCACAATAACCCATGTCACACCCTGGCCTGACCGAATAAATGAAGAATAAACATAATATATTTTGACCAGGGCGTGACACCCTCTCCCTCTGTTGCCTCTGTACAGGATACAGTCTCTTGCGAGTTTATCTCCTGTGGAAATTGGTTATTGAGCCCGAATTTGGTCCCTTTAAGCTCCCTTACCCTGTTTTTGATCAACTCCTTTTGTTGGTGGTGTTCAAATTTTGCGATGATTGGTCTGGGACCCTTGGTCTTGTTGCTCCGAGCTCCAAGTCTGTTTACACGGTGGAAAGCCACCTTGGTTACAGTCTCTAGAGGATGTTTCAAGGCAGATTGCATGATTGATTTACTGAAAGATTAATTAGTTGATACCGAGGGACTCCATATCGTAGTACAAATTCATTTTTTGCTGTTATTTGGTGTCTTCTGGGTATGTAGGAGAGACAGAAAAAATCCCACAGCCCACTTTAATTATTTATATACATTTCATTATGTATTTGGTTAAAAACAAATATGTATAATTAAGTCTGGATATTTCCTTAGCATACTGTACAAAACAAGATCTTTGCTTGGATTGTGGCCATATTGTACGCACACACACATGCAGTCATCCATGTGTGTGTATTCCAAGTGTGTGTATGTGCATGCGTGTGTGTTTATGTGTGTTTGTGAAAGAGCTGTGCAGCCCAACTGCTTGTGTTATATTTATTCGACAGAAGATACATATTGTACACCTCTCCTGGTGGGACTGACAGCAAACACCCCCACAATGCTGTGAATTACATGCAGGTCTGTTAGACACCAGATCACATGATGGGATTAATGGACTGGCGTCTTCAAAGCTGCTATTACAACTCCTGAGATGTGATACAGGCTCCCCCATTGCTCTCTGCAGGGGTATGTGGCTCTTCCTCTGAGAATTACCTGACACCGTCGCGTCTCCCTGTCTCTGCTCTGGGAAACAAGTGCTCTGGCTCAGAGTTGAACAGCAACATCAGTCGGAGACGCTCCCTCCACGCTGCTCAGTGCCAACAAACCTTATTAAGTCCCCTGTGTGAGCCGCCATCATGGTTACATGAGTTGACATCAGAGAAAGGGAGATAGGGTGGTATTATTGGAGATCATGTGGATTAGTGATGGGAAATGCCATCATATTTGAATAAGGAGGAACACTCAGACGTTATTACTTGATGGTAGTCTGAGGTCTTATGTGATCACCCTTGTGTAATCTTAGGATTGTCAGAATTAAATTAGTGGTGGAGTAGCTGTACAGTGGTTTCCCACTGGGCCAAAACTGGTTGAATCAACGTTGTTTCCACGTAATTTCAAACCCAAAACTCTATGTGATGACGTTGAATCAACCTGGAAAACTAATTGAATTTGTAAAATGTCATCAACGTAGGAGCATTTCGCATTAACCTAAATCAATAATTTTGTTGTTGTTGTTGATTTCACATTGGTCCCATTATTTGACAACCCAATCAAATGTAAATCAAAACTAGACATTGAACTGATGTCTGTGCCCTGTGGGTTGTGTGCAGGGATGAATGGCCAATACAAATGATGGATCAATATTGTACCTACTAAAGATTGTATGAATGTTATAAAGATAATATTGTATATTGATGAAAGCAAACAATAATTGTATGTTTCTGGGTGCTGGTTTACAAACCACACACACAACTGAACTATACTTATGATTGATTATGATATTGCCTGTATACAATATACAATTCTAGCACTTTTGCCTTACTACGGAAATATACCATGGGGTTGTGTGAGAAAATACGGAAAAAAACACTAACACAGCATCAAAAAGTGATTGCGTTCTGAACTTCAATTTACCTTTTCTAGGGCTGAACGTAGGGAATTTGGACCTCCCAGTGCAAACATTAACAGTCTGAAATGCAGCTCTGGATGTAACAAAGAAACAATACCAGGGAAGCGAGCCAAGAAGGCAGAGCTGGCACGCCTGTTCCTGGGACCATGGGAATTTGGCTCCCAGAAATAATGGGGTTGAACAGGACCCAGCAGCCTGCACCAATGCTACAGTAGATGGGAAATGGCACACTGAAAGCCAGGCTTCATCCGGGGAGATTTACAAACAGGGAGGAGAAAATGAAATATACAGTCTCTCTGTTACCGCTCACAGTGTGTGGTGCGATGAGTAAAAATCTCAGTGAGAGAGAAAGGAAGACTCTCTTGTGTTTTCCCAAGCAATGTAAGTGTAGTAAATAACAAATTCTGCCCTTATTAGGTACTGACATTGAGCAACAACAAAAAAACAAGTACACAACATACTGTATGGAGAAACTAGGAGGCCAACTGCTACTTCTCACTTGAGGAAAACAGTGCCCAACATATCCTGAAAATGGTAGAATACAGAAGGCTACATGCGGGTTTTCAGAGTGTACTGTATGTTCATTGGTTGAAGGTTGAGGTAAACTAATATCCCTCTGAGTGTATGTGCATAATATAGGTAGTGCTAATGCTAGCGTCTCCACTCTAGCCTAATTAGGACAATAAAGGGTTATGGGCTAATGCATGACTGCCATGCTACAGCTAATGAATGCATACTATACCTTGTTTTCTCCCTAGTGTCCTTGGAATGTCGTCTCCAACCTTTTGATGTTGTATCTGATTATCCAGGCAGCGATTAATCATGATTAAGTAAGCACCAAGACTTTGAGAGAGGGGGTGGACAGCAGGAAAGTTTCCCAGAACCAGGTCTTCATTTTGGCTAGCACCCACCACCTCTCTCATCTGCCAACTGGACTCGTCTGATGAGACAGGGAAGTAAAATTCATGGGAAGAATTTTTGTGTTACGATTAGAGACATTTCATCCTCTCAGAAGGACTCTTTTCCAGCCTGGCGAGGCTTTCAAATACCTGTGGTGGTATATGGTGATCATTTTATCTGAAATCCATTGCTTCTTTATATGCGACCAACATAAACATTTGACACAATTTTCACATTTCATGAAATTTCCTGAAATCCCACACCTCTCCTTCTCCCCCTTCAACAAATATTTTCCTGCTTTGATATCACTTGATGGAATATGAATAGGTTTGAGCAGACCTACGGTAACCACCTTTTGCCCTTCATGCATTTCTAATGTACCCTGGTCTGCCTATGCTCACAGAGAAAGCCTTGGTTCATTACTCTAAGGTGCTGAGTCTTTCACTAGAAGCATGCCTTTTCAGGGAATAGGATCACCCTGGTGACCGGGGCCTGTGATACAGTATGCAGCACCTGAAATCGATAGATGTTTGCCCAGGTGCCAAAATAATCAGGTTCAGCCCGCATGGCAGGCCATGAAAGAATATTAACTGTGGGAATAACCCGGCATGACATGCGTCGCCCGCGTGCATGATCAAACAAGAGCTCGCTACCAAAGGACTTTTCCAGGTAGGCCTACTGGCAGGGAAGTTTGGATGGGCAATGACACCAACTCAATCATTATTACTTTGAAGTCAGAGGGGTCAGTATTGTAGTGGGTTTGGACAGAGGTCCAATGATTCTCTCTTTTTGCTTTCCCTCTCGTTCTGCTAATGTGTTTAGCATTCAAATGGTAATGGTTTTCCCAGTGAAGAGGAGTGGAAGCTGTTGTTGATACACGGTTAACGATGTACCAAAGGACGCAGAGCAGAGGTCCAAGGCATCACTACTATCAATAATGTAAATGTTTATTAGCCAACTTGGAATATAGTAATAATAATTCCACATTAATCACCAAACAGCCTCTTGCCATGAACATTTCCTCCAGTAAGCTTCTCTGTTATAGTATTCCATTTCAACCCACATAAAAAATACTTCAGTTTACTATAGAATACTATAGTACTTACTATAGAATTCTGTAGTAAACTGTAGTATACTGTAGAATTTTAATTCACTGTAGTATTTCTCGATCATTTTGTGCAGGGATGGGAAACTTTGATGGGGGTGGGGGACACAAAAAATCTGAACTCACCATAGGGGGCCATAGTTACATGAGTGACCATCAATGACTGATAACAAGAGAAAAACTGTTGATGCACAATGTCATGATGTTGGCCTGGGGGTTAGGTTTATGACTGTCATAAATACCTCTTCCCCCCTTTTTCCTCTCTCTAACCTGCTGAGGTTATATTTGCAAAAACCCTTGGTTAACATAGAGATTCTGGGAACATCAGAAGGTGGGGGGAAATTAACTATATTCTGGTAATCTGAACAATTGAACATATGTGGTGGTACTTAATGAATATGATGTCAGTTCGGTTGTCATCTGAGACATTCTCATCAATGATAAGATGACATAAACTCTACAGTGGAAAGTCTACACATCAGAGTTATCGGATTCACATGGAATTGTTGTTCAATTTAAATGTTTGAATATTAAATTATTTGTGATGTAATGAAATGAGATTTTAGCTTCTAAAATGTGAGATTTGGGTTTTCCTAAAATAGGGCTGCTCAATCTGTGGCCCGCCCCTGTGAAGGGACATGGGCTATAAAACTTTTCAAACACGACCTCCTCTCCCTTCCTATGTAAGCTCTTGACATCAATATAACTTCCTGTTACGAGGATGTAGGACGACGGTCCTATGTCAGAATTGTTCAGATAATAACTACAGAACGAAGCCAATATCAGTGTGAGCTTTGGTTACGAATGGTGTGAACTTTGAACTCTTATTCACTACAGAAGTGATACCTCCTAGCCTTTGAGTTAGCAACAGCAGATGCAACGAGGGTTAGGAAGGAACAGACAAGAGTATCCCGTCTATCACACAACGACGTTACAACAACGTATCCAATTGACAACCAGAGACATTCTTCAAAGGACTCGGTTTGGCAACACGGTCTTCCATCTACCACAAACCTACGGAAGCGCAGCTCAGAGTAAATATTTATTGCATTTTCCTTTTCCAAATGGGGGGTAATTTAGAATGCATCAGATACTGTATTTACGATAGCACAGCTTCTCCCTGTGTCCTTCAGTCTTCCCACTCTTTCACTCAAACCCAGCCCTTTTCCTTTGTGTAACAAGCTGTCATATATGTTCCGCCCGCTAGTGACGTTTTCCTTTATGACATCATTTGTAATCAAGTTATGATTTAATTATGTGTATGTGTAAACCTGTGTGATTAGTCAGGTATTTAGTAAATAAATAATTAAATCCAATTTTGTATTGCTGATTCAAATAGTTAGCCAGGGTTTGTGCAGGTAACCAAGAATTTAAAACTTTCAGATGAGACTGAAGTAAGATGACGATTGATATTGACTGCAATTGATGTAAAATATTACTAGGTCTTTAAGAGTTTATTTGGAAGATAACAGCCCTATAAATTTTGTTTTGTGGTGCCCGACTCTCTAGTTAATTACATTTACATGATTAGCTCAATCAGGTGATATTAATTACGGAGAAATTATTTTATAGAATAGCATGTCATGTCACTTAATCAGGCATAGCCAAAGACATGACAACAACCACATTTAGAACTTTCACCTTGTGTATTCTACTAAACTACCTTGCAAAAGTAAGTTGAGACCCCGACTGAGTTCCAAAACACAAGTACAAATACTGTATATTTCTTATAATTTTGGGGGGGGGGGGGGGGGGGTGATTGATCTGATGGCCTTCAAAAGGGGCCGCCAGTTGCTCATCCCTGGAGCAGTGCTTACTATAGACTTTTGTAATATACTGTAGAATACTATACTACTGTACTATCCCTTGATCATGTGTTGTACTTATTTAGGGAAGTTGTAGTATACTGTTCAATACTATACTACAAACTGCAGTATCCCTTGATCATGTAGTGCTTACTTTAGAATGTTGTAGTATACTGGAGAATGCTATACTACACAATGTAGAGCATCCCCTCGATCATGTAGTGCTTACTATAGAAGTTTGTAGTATACTATACTTTTATACTACACACTGTAATATCCGATGACATGGATGTCGTTTAAGGAAGCCCCCCATACCGCTCTGAATCAGAGACACAATGTGGAAGACACATTTCATTGAATTCATTCAGTTGTTCCCTTTTCCTTTCACTTGAATGTCTAGTGCTTACTATAGACGTTTGTACTATACTGGATAATTCTATACCTCACACTGTAGTATGGCCTCAAGTGCTTACTATATCATTTTGGACTAGACTCTGTAATTCTATACTACACACTGTAGTATCCCTTGATCATGTAGTGCTTATTTACAATGTTGTAATATACTGTGTAGAATACTATACTTTTTGATTGATTGGACTGCTAGCTCGCTTTACTGTAAGCTGCTAGCTTTGTCAATGCTGTTTTAATTTGAATGTGCTGTCCTTGGGGAGCTGTCCGAGGTTCCCCCTCGATCGTGTAGTGCTTAATACAGAATAATGGTATGCTGTAGAATACTATACTCCACATTGTAGTATCCCTTGATTGATTGATTTATTTTACTATTTAAAAACACAAATGTAAATACAATTCATTTAGAAATGTGTTGAGAATAGCACAAAAAAAGTGTCCATTGTGTCCTACATTGAACATCAAACATGTTATGCATTTACAGCTAACCCACATGAACAAATAGTATAGTATACTATGGTCTAAATACTGTAGTATTACTATATTTATTTACTATAGTATTCACTGTAGTATATTTGCTGACTTACTGTGTATTCACTGTAGTGTTTTTGCAGACTTTTGACTTTACTGTAGTATTCTAGCTTCTATTCTAAGACTCCTGAATATCTAATCAAATGGCCAACCAGACTACTCACATTGCCTCCCCCTCCCCTCTCCACACCACTGCCACTCTCTGTTGTCATCTATGCATAGTCACTTCAATTAACTCTACCTAGATGTACATACTACCTCAACTTACTGGTGCCCCCGAACATTGGCTCTGTACCAGCAACCCCCTGTTTATATTGTTATTTTCTACTGCTGCTCTTTAATTATTTGTTACTTTTATCACTTAATCTTATCTGTATTTTTTTAACTGCACTGTTGGTTAGGGGCTCATAAGTAAGCATTTCACTGTAAGGTCTACACCTGTTGTATTCGGCGCATGTGACTAATACAATTCGATTTGAATTGTATTCACTATAGTGTTTTGCCGACATTACTGTAGTATACTGTAGAATTTACTGTAGTGTTTTTGTGGACATGTCTATAGCATACTTATATATAGTATTCACTTTAGTGTTTTGCTGACATGACTGTAGTATAGTTGTCACACCCTGATCTGTTTCACCTGTCCTTGTGCTTGTCTTTACCCACTCCAGGTGTCGCCCATCTTCCCCACTTATCCTCTGGGTATTTATACCTGTGTTTTCTGTCTGTGCCAGGTCGTCTTGTTTGTTCAAGCCTACCAGCGTTTTGTCTCAACTATTGGTTTTCTCCTGTCTCTCTTTTTCTCGTCCTGCTTTTTGACCCTTGTTTGTCCTGACCCTGTACCCGCCTGCCTGACAACTCTGCCTGTCCCTGACCCTGACCCTGAGCCTGCCTGCCGTCCTGTACTTTGGCCTCAACTCTGGATTATCGACCCCTGCCAGGCTTGACCTGTCATTTGCCTGCCCCTGTTGTTACAATAAACATTGTTATTTCACACAGTCTGCACTTGGGTCTTACCTTGATTCCTGATAGTACGAACTGGTCATGACGGACCTAGTAGACTTGGACCAGCTCTGCAACGTCATCTCCTCCCAAGGAGCCAACATTGGTAGGCACGAGGAGTTGCTTCGCAGTCTGATGGAAGGGTTCCAGGCTGTGGCCGAACGTCGTGACCCAGCCTTGGACGCATTGAGGGAGCAATTCTGTGGGTTGCCTACTAGGCAGCCTACCAGGACGGTAACCTCCCAGCCCCTCAGTAAACCGGCTGGTGGCAGAGCCGTCACCCCGGCTTCCTGGGAACCCTGCTTACCTCCCCCGGAACGCTACGATGGAGATTCCAGAACCTGCCGAGCCTTTCTCTCCCAGTGCTCCTTCGTTTTCGAGCTGCAGCCTTCTACGTTTCCCTCGGACCGCTCGAGGACAGCGTACATTATTACGCTGATGTCCGGGAGGGCACTCGCCTGGGCCACGGAGGTGTGGGAACAAAAATCCGCCGTCTGCCTCAGAGTAATCGTGGGGGAGGTGAGAAACGTGTTCGGGAGAGAGGCTGCCCGACAGCTACTCCAGCTTCGACACAACAACCTCAGTGTGGCAGACTACATGGTGGAGTTACCTGGAACCCGAAAGCACTGTTCAACACATTCCTGCATGGATTATCAGAGGAGGTAAATGACGAGCTGGCAGCCCGAAAATCACTAACGATCTCGACTCACTCATCGCTTTAACCATCCGGATCAATGGTCGGCTACGGGAACGTAGGAGGGAGAAGAGGTCCGAACGCGGTCCCAATCGCTCACTCCGGGATCCTGCCTTGCATCTTATGAACTCCGGAAGTCCCGGGCATCTACGTCCCCGAGAGGATCCGAGCTTACCCGAGTCCTTCCAAGAGCCTCTGGAGACTGCCGTCTAGCAGCGCTAGACTGTCTCCAGCTAAATACGTTCGCAGACTTGAGACCCAGAGTTATCTGTATTATGGTACTGCTGGTCATCTTGTGTCTACCTGTACCTTCAGGAGACCCAGTTCATCCGTTGGAATGAGTACACTGGTGGGTCTTAAAGATAATTGTTCTTCTCCTCTTACTCGCCCCTCTCTCCATGCCACCCTGTTTTGGGGAGAACAGTCCAGGTCTATCCAGGTACTCATCAACTCGGGGGCCGATGTGAGTCTCATAGACATTACCCTGGCGTCCGAGCTGGGCATCCCCACTCAACCCCTCTCCATGCCCATGGGTGTTAGAGTGCTGGACAGGCGCTCTATAGGCCGGGTCACCCACCAGACCACCCCCGCCAACCTATGAGTGTCGGGGAATCACAGCGAGACGATCCAATTCTTGCTGGTTGATTCTAAATCAAATCAAATCAAATCTAATTGCATTTGTCATATACACATGGTTAGCAGATGTTAATGCGAGTATAGCGAAATGCTTGTGCTTCTAGTTCCGACAATGCAGTAATAACCAACAAGTAATCTAACTAACAATTCCTAAACTACTGTCTTATACACAGTGTAAGGGGATAAAGAATATGTACATAAGGATATATGAATGAGTGATGGTACAGAGCAGCATAGGCAAGATACAGTAGATGGTATCGAGTACAGTATATACATATGAGATGAGTATGTAAACAAAGTGGCATAGTTAAAGTGGCTAGTGATACATGTATTACATAAGGATGCAGTCGATGATATAGAGTACAGTATATACGTATGCATATGAGATGAATAATGTAGGGTAAGTAACATTATATAAGGTAGCATTGTTTAAAGTGACTAGTGATATATTTACACCATTTCCCATCAATTCCCACTATTAAAGTGGCTGGAGTTGAGTCAGTGTCAGTGTGTTGGCAGCAGCCACTCAATGTTAGTGGTGGCTGTTTAACAGTCTGATGGCCTTGAGATAGAAGCTGTTTTTCAGTCTCTCGGTCCCAGCTTTGATGCACCTGTACTGACCTCGCCTTCTGGATGATAGCGGGATGAACAGGCAGTGGCTCGGGTGGTTGATGTCCTTGATGATCTTTATTGCTTTCCTGTAACATCGGGTGGTGTAAGTGTCCTGGAGGGCAGGTAGTTTGCCCCCGGTGATGCGTTGTGCAGACCTCACTACCCTCTGGAGAGCCTTACGGTTGAGGGCGGAGCAGTTGCCGTACCAGGCGGTGATACAGCCCGCCAGGATGCTCTCGATTGTGCATCTGTAGAAGTCTGTGAGTGCTTTTGGTGACAAGCCGAATTTCTTCAGCCTCCTGAGGTTGAAGAGGCGCTGCTGCGCCTTCTTCACGATGCTGTCTGTGTGAGTGGACCAATTCAGTTTGTCTGTGATGTGTATGCCGAGGAACTTAAAACTTGCTACTCTCTCCACTACTGTTCCATCGATGTGGATAGGGGGGTGTTCCCTCTGCTGTTTCCTGAAGTCCACAATCATCTCCTTAGTTTTGTTGACGTTGAGTGTGAGGTTATTTTCCTGACACCACACTCCGAGGGCCCTCACCTCCTCCCTGTAGGCCATCTCGTCGTTGTTGGTAATCAAGCCTACCACTGATGTGTCGTCCGCAAACTTGATGATTGAGTTGGAGGCGTGCGTGGCCACGCAGTCGTGGGTGAACAGTGAGTACAGGAGAGGGCTCAGAATGCACCCTTGTGGGCCCCAGTGTTGAGGATCAGCGGGGAGGAGATGTTGTTACCTACCCTCACCACCTGGGGGCGGCCCGTCAGGAAGTCCAGTACCCAGTTGCACAGGGCGGGGTCGAGACCCAGGGTCTCGAGCTTGATGACAAGCTTGGAGGGTACTATGGTGTTGAATGCCGAGCTGTAGTCGATGAACAGCATTCTCACATAGGTATTCCTCTTGTCCAGATGGGTTAGGGCAGTGTGCAGTGTGGTTGAGATTGCATCGTCTGTGGACCTATTTGAGCGGTAAGCAAATTGGAGTGGGTCTAGGGTGTCAGGTAGGGTGGAGGTGATATGGTCCTTGACTAGTCTCTCAAAGCACTTCATGATGACGGAAGTGAGTGCTACGGGGCGGTAGTCGTTTAGTTCAGTTATCTTAGCTTTCTTGGGAACAGGAACAATGGTGGCCCTCTTGAAGCATGTGGGAACAGCAGACTGGTATAGGGATTGATTGAATATGTCCGTAAACACACCAGCCAGCTGGTCTGCGCATACTCTGAGGGCGCGGCTGGGGATGCCGTCTGGGCCTGCAGCCTTGCGAGGGTTAACACGTTTAAATGTTTTACTCACCTCGGCTGCAGTGAAGGAGAGACCGCATTTTTCCGTTGCAGGCAGTGTCAGTGGCACTGTATTGTCCTCAAAGCGGGCAAAAAAGTTATTTAGTCTGCCTGGAAGCAAGACATCCTGGTCCGTGACTGGGCTGGATTTCTTCCTGTAGTCCGTGATTGACTGTAGACCCTGCCACATGCCTCTTGTGTCTGAGCCGTTGAATTGGGATTCTACTTTGTCTCTGTACTGACGCTTAGCTTGTTTGATAGCCTTAAGGAGGGAATAGCTGCATTGTTTGTATTCAGTCGTGTTACCAGACACCTTGCCCTGATTGAAAGCAGTGGTTCGCGCTTTCAGTTTCACGTGAATGCTGCCATCAATCCAAGGTTTCTGGTTAGGGAATGTTTTAATCGTTGCTATGGGAACGACATCTTCAATGCACGTTCTAATGAACTCGCACACCGAATCAGCGTATTCGTCAATGTTGTTATTTGACGCAATACGAAACATGTCCCAGTCCACGTGGTGGAAGCAGTCTTGGAGTGTGGAGTCAGCTTGGTCGGACCAGCGTTGGACAGACCTCTGCGTGGGAGCTTATTTTTTTTACTTTTGTCTGTAGGCAGGTATCAGCAAAATGGAGTCGTGGTCAGCTTTTCCGAAAGGGGGGCGGGGCAGGGCCTTATATGCGTCGCGGAAGTTAGAGTAACAGTGATCCAAGGTTTTTCCGCCCCTGGTTGCGCACTCGATATGCTGATAAAATTTAGGGAGTCTTGTTTTCAGATTAGCCTTGTTAAAATCCCCAACAACAATGAGTGCAGCCTCCGGATAAATGGTTTCCAGTTTGCAAAGAGTTAAATAAAGTTCGTTCAGAGCCATCGATGTGTCTGCTTGGGGGGGATATATATACGGCTGTGATTATAATCGAAGAGAATTGTCTTGGTAGATAATGCGGTCTATATTTGATTGTGAGGAATTCTAAATCAGGTGAACAGAAGGATTTGAGTTCCTGTATGTTTCTTTCATCGCACCATGCCTCGTTAGCCATAAGGCATACACCCCCACCCCTCTTCTTACCAGAAAGGTGTTTGTTTCTGTCGGCGCGATGCGTGGAGAAACCCGTTGGCTGCACCGCTTCGGATAGCGTCTCTCCAGTGAGCCATGTTTCCGTGAAGCACAGAACGTTACAGTCTCTGATGTCCCTCTGGAATGCTACCCTTGCTCGGATTTCATCAACCTTGTTGTCAAGAGACTGGACATTGGCAAGAAGAATGCTAGGAAGTGGGGCACGATGTGCCCGTCTCCGTAGTCTGACCAGAATACCGCCACGTGATCCATTCCGTTGTCCTGTTTGTAAGGCAGAACACAGGATCCGCGTCGCGAAAAACATATTCTTGGTCGTACTGATGGTGAGTTGACGCTGATGTTATATACAGTAGTTCTTCTCGACTGTATGTAATGAAACCTAAGATGACCTGGGGTGCTAATGTAAGAAATAACACGTAAAAAAACAAAAAACTGCATAGTTTCCTAGGAACACGAAGCGAGGCAGCCATCTCTGTCGGGCGGCCATTCTTCACAGGTTCCTGTGGTATTGGGATTCTCTTGGCTCCGGCAACACAATCTTTCCATTGACTGGGCTACTGGTGCCATCGTGTGCTGGAGCCCATCCTGCCACCCTCATTGCCTGAAGTCAGTCCCGCCTGCCCCTGGGCATCTTTCTGGGGGCTTGGAAATTGCCCCGGACCTCTCCTCAAGCTCCGCAGAGTACCAGGACCTCTGGGAGGGGTTCAGTAAGGCCCGGGCCACTTCGCTTCCACAGCACCGACCGGTATTCCAAGAAGGTCAAGACTGAGGTGCTGGCATGCCGCTATAGTGCTGCGGCTACACCCTCCGGAAGCTGAGACCTTTCCCCCCGCTCCATGATCATTAGCCGCTCTGCTGTTCGTCTTCTGATGCCCGTACCCTCCGTATTCTTCCTACCTTTTCTGTGTCTAGAGTCAAAACCATTTCCAACTGCACCTTGTCTTCTGTTTCTAGGCCCATCCCGTTCCCCGTGTCATTGATGGCCAGCCAGCATGCATGGTGAGACGCCTCCTGATGGTTCGACCACGGGGCAGTGGTTTCTAGTACCTGGTTGACTGGGAGAGTTATGGCCCAGAGGAAAGGTGCTGGGTTCCCACTAAAGACATCCTGGACCCAGTCCTCATTTCCAGCATTCACCTCTGCCACCCCAGTCAACCAGGTATCTGCCATGGTTGAACGCCAGGTGGTGTCCCTAGAGGGGGGGGGAGTGCTGTCACACCCTGATCTGTTTCACCTGTCCTTGTGCTTGTCTCCACCCCCTCCAGGTGTCACCTATTTTCCCCACTTAATCCTCTGGGTATTTATACCTGTGTTTTCTGTCTGTCTGTGCCAGTTCGTCTTGTTTGATCAAGCCTACCAGCGTTTTGTTTCAGCTCCTGTTTTTGCACAGTCTCTCTTTTTCTTGTCCTGGTTTTTGACCCTTGTTTTTTCTGACCCTGTACCCGCCTGCCTGACACCACTGCCTGTCCCTGACCCTGACCCTGAGCCTGCCTGCCGTCCTGAACCTTTGCTCCACCTCTGGATTACCGACCTCTGACCTCTGCCTGACCTGGCCCTTAGCTTTCCTGTCATCCTGTACCTTGGCCTCTACTTTGGATTAACAACCCCTGACTGCCTTGACCTGTAGTTTGCCTTCCCTTGTTACAATAAACATTGTTACTGCACAGTCTGCACTTGGGTCTTACATTGATTCCTGATAGAAGTGTTTTTGCTGACTTTACTGTAGTTAAACCTTTAAACAGGTCAACATTTACAAGTCCACAGAGCCAGATACATTACCAGGACATGTAATCCAAGCATGTGCTGACCAACCGGCAATAAGTCAAATGTATTTATAGAGCCCTTTTTACATCAGCCAATGGCACAAAGTGCTGTACCGAAACCCAGCATAAAACCCCAAACAGCAAGCAATGCAGATATAGAATCCTGATGGCTAGGAAAAACTCCCTAGAAAGGCCATAATTTAGGAAGAAACAGAGGAACCAGGCTCTAAGGAGTGACCAGTCCTCTTCTGGCTGTGCCGGGTGGAGTTTATAACAGAACATGGCCAAGATGTTCAAACGTTCATAGATGACCTACTGAAGAGATGAGTCTTCAATAAAGACTTAAAGGTCGAGACTGAGTCTCCATCTCTCACATGGATAGGCAGACCATTCCATAAAAATTGAGCTCTATAGGAGAAAGCCCTGCCTCCTGCTGTTTGCATAGAAATTTTAGGGAAAGTAAGATCAGTTGTCACGAGTCTGCACAACACTGCCAGGACCTAGGACCAAGGGAGACACTCACTCAACTCACTAAAGTGTTTAAATAATATATCTCTTGACACATTGCTAAAAATAGTCTTGACCTCTAAACCTTCAAGCTGCATACTGGACCCTATTCCAACTAAACTACTGAAAGAGCTGCTTCCTGTGCTTGGACCTCATATATTGAATATTAAAAACGTCTCCCTATCCCCGGGGTGTGTACGCCCCCAGGTGGTAAGGGTAGGTAACAACACATCCGCCACAATGATCCTCAACACAGGGGCCCCTCCGGCATGCATGCTCAGTCCCCCCCTCTACTCCCTGTTCACTCATAACTGCATGGCCAGGCAAAGTTTGCCAATGACACAACAGCGGTAGGCCTGACCACCAACAACGATAAGACAGCCTATTGGGAGGAGGTCAGAGACCTCAACCTCTCCCTCAACGTGATGAAGACAAAGGAGATGATTGCAGACTACAGGAAAAGGAGGGCCGAGCACAGATCCATTCTCACTGACAAGGCTGCAGTGGAGCAGATTAAGAGCTTCAAGTTCCTTAGTGTTCACATCACCAACAAACTATCATGGTCCAAACACACCAAGACAGTCGTGAAGAGGGCACGACAAAGCCTATTCCCCCTCGGGAGACTGAAAAGATTTGGCATGGGTCCTCAGATCCTCAAAATGTTCTACAGCTACACCATCGAGAGCATCCTGACTGGTTGCATCACAGCCTGTTATGGCACCTGCTCAACATCTGACCGCAAGGCGCTACAGATGGTAGTTCATACGGCCCAGTACATCACTGGGGCCAAGCTTTCTGCCATCCAGCACCTCTATACCAGGCGGTGTCAGAGGAAGGCACAGAAAATTGTCAAAGACTCCAGCCACCCTAGTCATAGACTGTTCTCTCTGCTACCACACGGCAAGCAGTACCTGAGTGCCAAGTCTAGGTTCAAACGGCTTCTTAACAGCTTCAACCCCCAAGTCATAAGACTCCTGAACAGATAGTCAAAGGTCTACCCAGACCCCTCTTTTACGCTGCTGCTACTCTCTGTTTATTATCTATGCATCGTCACTTTAATAACTCTACCTACATTTACATATTACCTAATTACCTCGACTAACCAGTGTGCACGCACATTGACTCTGTTCCGGTACCCCTTGTATGTAGAACTCTCTATTGTTATTTTACTGCTACTGTTTATTTATTTGTTACTTTTATTTTCAATGTTGTACTTATCATTTTTTACTTAACACTTTTTAAATATGTTTGTTATATATATATTTTTTAATTTAAACTTCTTAAAGGATTGTTGGTTAAGGCCTTATAAGTAAGCATTTCACTGTAAGGTCTACTACACCTGTGGTGTTCGGTACATGTGACGAACAGCATTTTATTTTATTTGATATTCACAATAGTGTTTTGCAGATATGACTGCAGTATACGGCATTATTTCTTTTAGTGTTTTTGCGGACATGACTGTAGTATATTGTATTAACACCTGCCAACGAGGGTTAGCTAAAATGGTACAACTGACAGACAACACCTACTGTTTATTGAGGGGAACACCTTAATCAGATCATAAGACACAGGTTCATGACAGACCACCTATTGAGTTGAGTCAACAGTTCTGAACAATGCAATGGACCAGACAACACCTTAGAAAATATAAACGTTTTATTATAATTGTAAAGGGAAACAGTACAGATGCCGATAAATAACATGTAAAGTTGATTAAAGCTTAAAGCTTAACAAGAGTACACCAAAATTACTAGATCTGTTACTTCCACTAAATAGCTTTCTGAAATACAAAGGTGCTTTCACAGAGATTCAGCTGACCAAGTTCACAAGATGACCACAAACATTGACCATCAATATTGATGCACAGGAGGCTGCTGAGAGGAGACGGCTCATAATAATGTTCATAATAATGTCCGGAAAGGAGCTAATGTATTTGATACCATTTCATCTCTTCATCTCCAGCCAATACCATGAGCCCGTCCTCCCAAATGAAGGTGCCATCAACCTCCTGTGGTCTGATGGTAGAAAAGAAAGAACAGTTAACCACTGAATTTACATAAACATTCAATATTTTAGAAATACTAAATTCGTTTACAGACAGTCACCTTTTTGGAGGAGGGCTCTGCCAATAAACTGCCTGGACCTCGAACCATTCAATGACTAAACAAACCAACTGGAAACAACAGGACATTATTGCAGTGACTTTACTTAATTTTCTTGGAACTCCCCATCCCGGATCCGGGATCGTGACTAAAGCCTCAGGCTCATTAGCATAACGCAACTTTAACAATTTCTGAAAATGGCAAATAAAATGAAAATAATGTGTCTGCTCTCAAGCTTAGCCTTTTCTTAAAAACACTGTCATCTCAGATTTTCAAAATATGCTTTTGAACCATAGAAATTGACTAATTTGTGTAAGAGTATGCAAAGCTAGCATAGCATTTTGAGTAGCATTTAGCACGCAACATTTTCACAAAAACCAGATAACCAAATAAATAAAATCATTTACCTTTGAAGAGCTTCTGATGTTTTCAATGAGGAGACTCTCAGTTACATACCAAATGCGCAGTTTTTCCTGAAAGCGTCTGTGTGTAGGAGAAATCGTTCCGTTTTCTACATTGCGTCTGGCTACCGAAACGACCCGAAAATTCAGTCACCTACAACGTAAAACTTTTTCCGGATTAACTACATAATATCGACCGAAACATGGCAAACGTTGTTTGGAATCAATCCTCAAGGTGTTTTTTCACATATCTCTTCATTGATATGCAGTTCGTGGAAGCTTGCTTTCCTCTCTGTATCCCATGGAAAAATACTGGCAGCTGAGTTTTGCGCACCAATTTCGGCGCAGGACACTGGGCGGACACCTGGTAAATGTGGTCTCTTATGGTCAATCTTCCAATGATCTGCCTACAAATACGTCACAATGCTGCAGACACCTTGGGGAAACGACAGAAAGGGCAGGCTCATTCCTCTCGCATTCACAGCCATATAAGGAGACAATGGAAAACAGAGCCTCAAAAATCCTGCTCATTTCCTGGATGCCGTCTCATCTTGGTTTTGCCTGAAGCTCACGTTCTAGGGCACGCACAGAAAATATCTTGGTAGTTCTGGACACGTCAGAGTGTTTTCTTTCGAAAGCTATCAATTATATGCATAGTCGAGCATCTTTTTGTGACAAAATATCTTGTTTAAAACGGGAACGTTTTTCATCCAAAAATGAAATAGCGCCCCCAGAGCATCAACAGGATAATGAACATCTTGAATGTTATGAATAAACTTATTATGAATGCCTGTTCGGGCAGGTCGTCGCCGGGCTACTAGCTGCCACCGACCCCTTTTTCCTTTTCTGTTAGTTTGGTCTTATTAGTTGCACCTATTCCTTATTGTGTTTCTTGATGTTGTCTATTTAAGCCTGTTAGGCCCGCCTAGGTTTGTGCGGGATTGTTCTACTGTTAGTTTGTGGATGTTCCATTGTATTTTATTTTTCCAGAAATTTTGGGTCCTGTGTATGGGCCGGTCAGTTGATGCACCTTGTGTTTTTGGCGTGACTGTTTTTGCCAGTAATAAAATATACATTAATTCGAACCCTCGAAGCTCTCTTCACCTGACTCTAAACCCACTGTTCATTAAGGACTCAACTCACTGATGGTCAATTTAACACATACAATTCAAAACAGTCGACAACACCCCAAATGTTTCTTCAAGACAGCATGGTCACAAAATAGTAACTCACAGAAATAAACCAACAGCAATGACACCTTGCAGCCTACGCACACAAAGAACCTTCCAGATACAAAGCTCTCATCTGGACATGACCAAGGCGTGCTTTAATACATTTCCGGCATCAACCTCTAATGAGGGTGCTATTTTCAGTCTACTGATCTGTCTCTTTGGTAGTCGTAGTGTTAATAGCCCCTTGCTAATAAGTGATGCATTTTTTGTTCATTGCCTTTATGCTTAATAGGCCTGCTTTATGGCTATGCTTGCCACTTTTTTTGCTTTGTATTTGTTTGCTTGCCATGTTATGGCAGCACACTCCTCCAATAAAGTATACTACAGTCATGTCCGTAAAAACAGTACAGTAAATACTACATTATTAAGTGTAGTGTTTTTGAGGACTTCTCAGATCTTTTCTCCCAGAATTTCTGTCAATCGTTCTATTTTCCTTCTCTAATTTCAGACTTCAATTATAACATATGATACGATGTAGGCTCAAGGCACTCTGTAATGAAACAAAAACAAAACTGTGACTCTATGGTAATTTGATATCTCATTCAAAACAAAACAGTCAACAGCAAAAATAAGGAAACATGAAGATATGTACCCCACTGGATATAAGCAGAAGTCTAGTAGATCACCATAATAATTGTCTGCGGTGTATGCTTCAACCCTGTCCTCCAGTTCAACCCAGGGGTTGAAATCTGGATTCAGAGCTAGTGGACTTCCTTGAATCACTGAAAACCCTCAGGACATGGCTTGGCCTTTACGGAGGTGTAAACCAAATATGAGGCTCGGAAGAGTAAGCACCTTGGTAGGTTTTTCCTTGTAGGCGTAACCTCCCGATAAATATTTCATTTTGGTACAAAACAAATAACTTGACATAATTTCTCCCCCTCTCTTCAGTGTTGAAGGGCGTGTCTGATATACGCGTGGGGAGAGAGGTGTAAAATCAGAGAGGCATGTCACTGAACTCGACTCACCAGTGAGCAGGTCCAACCAGAGAGGCTGACACTGAACTAGACTCACCAGTGAGCAGGTCCAACCAGAGAGGCTGACACTGAACTAGACTCACCAGTGAGCAGGTCCAACCAGAGAGGCTGACACTGAACTAGACTCACCAGTGAGCAGATCCAACCAGAGAGGCTGACACTAAACTAGACTCACCAGTGAGCAGGTCCAACCAGAGAGGCTGACACTGAACTAGACTCACCAGTGAGCAGATCCAACCAGAGAGGCTGACACTGAACTAGACTCACCAGTGAGCAGGTGCAACCAGAGAGGCTGACACTGAACTAGACTCACCAGTGAGCAGGTCCAACCAGAGAGGCTGACACTGAACTAGACTCACCAGTGAGCAGGTCCAACCAGAGAGGCTGACACTGAACTAGACTCACCAGTGAGCAGGTCCAACCAGAGAGGCTGACACTGAACTAGACTCACCAGTGAGCAGTTGCAACCAGAGAGGCTGACACTAAACTAGACTCACCAGTGAGCAGGTGCAACCAGAGAGGCTGACACTGAACTAGACTCACCAGTGAGCAGGTCCAACCAGAGAGGCTGACACTGAACTAGACTCACCAGTGAGCAGTTGCAACCAGAGAGGCTGACACTAAACTAGACTCACCAGTGAGCAGGTGCAACCAGAGAGGCTGACACTGAACTAGACTCACCAGTGAGCAGGTCCAACGAGAGAGGCTGACACTGAACTAGACTCACCAGTGAGCAGGTCCAACCAGAGAGGCTGACACTGAACTAGACTCACCAGTGAGCAGGTCCAACCAGAGAGGCTGACACTGAACTAGACTCACCAGTGAGCAGTTGCAACCAGAGAGGCTGACACTGAACTAGACTCACCAGTGAGCAGGTCCAACCAGAGAGGCTGACACTGAACTAGACTCACCAGTGAGCAGGTCCAACCAGAGAGGCTGACACTGTACTGTAGAGAGAAGACATGTTCTTGCATTCTTATGTTTTGGTTACAGTGCTGTGGGACTTCTAAATCACGCCACAATAACAAACAATGACAGTTGGCTTATTGAATGTCTTTGAGCATATTGTGAATAGACAGAATACATTCCATAATGAGTCTATAACCCCACAAAATGTCTTCTTCATTTCCACATCAAATAATATCAAATCAAATGTATTTATATAGCCCTTCTTACATCAGCTGAGGTCACAAAGTGCTGTACAGAAATCCAGCCTAAAACCCCAAACAGCAAGCAAGCAAAACTCCCTAGAAAGGCCTGAACCTAGTAAGAAACCTAGAGAGGAACCAGGCTATGAGGGGTGGCCAGTCCTCTTCACATAAGCAGTGTGAGGCATATGTATGTTAAAGTGCCACTGTTAACTAACATTAAGGAAAGTTAAGTGCTGATGATGAAGCCTCTTTGGTATATTTGCTTGTCCATTAGAGGATAACAGTGGATAATTTGCCTGACCCAGCCACGGGTAAATATAGAGTCATAAAAGGACACAAATCCAGCCACCTCACTTTAACACTACTCATCCAGTACATTATCTAGTTAACTATCTTCTCATTTCTTTCTCTATGAGTGCTCGAGGCAGTCTCTGCTTTGTTGCATTTGTCAATCACTGTAATTTGGGCTTCGTTTCCCAAAATAATTATCAGGTGAGTGGCAGCCCTTGCCTGGAGTGCCAACTTTCGAAGCGACGTGCCCAAGAGTATTAATTATGCCGCTCAAAATATGAAGTCTTTTAATAGAGGGGCTGACGTGACATCATTGTTTAGAGTGTTTCTTTCCCTACAAACATGACAATCATGGCTGTCCCTCTGGTCATCAGAAACGACGAGGAGGAATTATCAGAGGAAGTTATTAGCAAGCTGTGTACCATGTGATAAAGTCAGTCAGACTCACAGGTAGCATGTCTGTTGATTTTCATAGAGGAGAAGTGGAGAGCGCAGTATAAAGTCAACAACTTCAAGACAGAAGCGCGAGATACAGACGGGGAGAGCGCAAGAGAGAAGGAGAGGCAGAGAGGGAGAGAGAGAGAGAGATAGAGGCAGAGAGGCAGAGAGGGAGATAGGGGTAGTGGGGAGTGGGAGAGAGAGATAAATGCAGAAAGAGAGAGCAAGCGAGAGAAAGAGCGAGAGAGAGAAAGAAAGCAGCAGAAAGGGAGGATGAAAAAACATAGAGCCAAAGAGGTACGTACATCAAGAAAAATACTTTGAAAAAGGGGAAAAGCCACATCTTTCAACATTCTGTTTTATGTTTAGCGCAAAGAACATGGAAGCACAACAACATCACTACTGCTCAGGTTTCAACGTTCTGTTTTATGTTTAGCGCTGCCCACAAAGAACATGGAAGCACAACAACATCCCTACTGCTCAGGTTTCAAGCACAATACTCTATAGGCCTAGTTGTGGTTCACAGGCAACTGTGGCGCTCCTGTAAGACGCTAAGAGGGAGAGACAGCTTCCAGGGCTCATTAGCATCCTGTAGCGGCTAATACTGCCTTCCTATTACAGTGTGAGGAGGTGAAATTCAGTCTGAGATGAGAACAGCCCAGGGGGCTTAGGGTTGCCAGTTTAATTAGAGCCTGATAATTTCAATAATGAGTGACAATTCATTGGGGCTTTTTAGGTTGGCCCAATGTTGGAGTACAAATCGATAATGCACTGTTTCTTTCCCCCCACTTTCACTACCAGATAAAGGGCAGGCTGGTGTGTGCACGTGTGCATGTCCATGTGTGTGTCCGTGTGTGAGGGGAAGGGGGCTCTATCCTCACATGAATTAAATCAAAAGAATCAACTTGGAGAATGTCCTTTTGAAACCCACAAGGTAACAAGGTAAGCCTCTGTGGTATGTTCTGATGGTTTCGGATGAGCAGGTGGGTCTTTAGTGGCTGTTGAGGGGGTTCAGAGGAAAAACAATTTGCCTGGAGTGATCTGGGTAAGTGAGTGGAGGGTGAGTGGTGTACTCCGGTTGTCCATCAGAGCCACATGCTCAATGACAAGCAGAAACACATGCAGTGAATTTTGATCAAGGTGTTATAAGAATATTTTTGAAGATAAATACACAACACAGAGACAGAGGATGAGAAGTCAATAGAGTAATAAGATCAATGGAAATAGTGTTTTTTCTGTAATAGGTTATTATCAATGGAAATAGTTGGTTTTCAGTTCAACATCTGTTGCGAATGTCAGTCCTGAACGTGCTACGTGTGTCACGTTCTCATTGGTCTAACCTGAGATAGGATACTTGTTATTTGGCCATTGGCTCAGTTGTATTGCAAGGAATTCTAATTGGTCAACCACAGACTAGGGCTGGGTTATAAACTACATCCTGTTCCTTTGTTCTGTGGAAAGAGTCTCAGGAGAGCATCACTGAGGACAGGGGAGAATGACCATCTACTTCCAAGCATGATTTGTCCTATTTGAATAAACCTATTTTCCTCCGCCTCATTTGCTTTGGGGTCTGTGTTATTGAAGAATAACATCAACTGCTAATAGTGTTATAAGTGGACACTTTGACTTCATAAGGAGCGTTAATGACTATCTTCAGACCAATTGTGGCAAGTTGCATCTAAAGAATTTCATTCCAAACGCTATATATCAATTTTCAGTAATGTTGGTAAATTAGCTTTTATTGTTTATTAAAGAATTTATGAAAGAGATTTGTGTGTTTTTCACTATTTAATCATGGAATGGGGTTAATGACAGACATGTATTTGTTTAAAATCTATCACTTGATGGTTTAACTTCAGAAGGACAAATAGTCGTGCTTTTTTTGCAAAATGATAAAAATCTGCTTGGATGTACACAGTCAAATGTAACAAATAAATGCATTCTTAATAAGAACATGTTGATACATTAGAGACATTCATCTTTTTAATTAAATAAAATAGTAAAATAAACAGATATGATATTTCCATTTTAGCAGACACTCTTATCCAGAGCGACTAGGGTTACATGCCTTGCTCAACGGCAAGTTGACACATTTTTCACCTAGTAAGCTTGGGGATTCAAACCAGCGACCTTTCAGTTATCAGCCCAGCACTCCTAACCGCAAGGCTACCTGCAGCCGAGATCTGTATGTAAAACAATAACATATGACATTTTAGTCATTTAGTAGATGCTCTTAAAAAGAGTGATGTACAGTAAGTGCATTCATCTTAAAATAGGTTGGTGAGATGACAGTACAAACAAACAGTATACAAACATTCCATTCCAGCGAAACAATAGATGTACGTTGAGTATACAAAACATTAAGAACATCTGCTCTTTCCATGACACAGACTGATCAAGTAAATTCAGGTAAAAGCTTTGATCCCTTATTGATGACACTTGTTAAATCCACTTCAATCAGTGTAGATGAAGGGAAGGAGGCAGATTAAAGAAGGATTTTTAAAGCCTTGAGACAATTGAGAAATGAATTGTATATGTGTGCCATTTAGAGGGTGAATGGGCAAGACAAAAGGTGCCTCGGTTTGTGTAAAGAACTGCAACTCTGCTGGGTTTTTCATGCTCAACAGTTTTTCGGAATGGTCTACCACCTAAAGGACATCCAGCCAACTTGACACAACTGTGGGAAGCACTAGAGTCAACATGGGCCAGCATCCCTGTGGAACGCTTTCGACACCTTCTAGAGACCATACCCCGGCAAATTGAGGCTGTTCTAAGGGCAAAAGGGGGTGATACTCGAGATAAGGAAGATGTTCCTAATGTTTGGTCTATCAGTGTACAGCATTTAGCACAAAAAAACATCTAAAACCTAAAACCATTGATATTTTACAAACACAAAAAGGTGCCCAATTAGCAATACTTTCAGATGAAAAAATAAAAAT
The DNA here is from genome assembly GCF_036934945.1 of Oncorhynchus masou masou. Classification (NCBI taxonomy): domain Eukaryota; kingdom Metazoa; phylum Chordata; class Actinopteri; order Salmoniformes; family Salmonidae; genus Oncorhynchus; species Oncorhynchus masou. The sequence continues at coordinate 51,906,348 of NC_088235.1, read as the reverse complement.
GTGATTTCTGGAAACAAAATCAACTTACCTGATTCTTGTGATTTTATTGTTGTTTGAATATTTAATTCAATTAACCAATGTTTTCCCTTAATCCCTAAAGCCAAATGGAGAGGTCTACCCTAAATAAACATTTTGTCAAAATGATGATGACTTAATAATAGCTATACTAAATATGAATGGGTTTAATAAACAATCAAAAAAGGAAATGACTAAACAACATGCTTTATTTATATATATATATATATATATATATATATATATATATATATATATATATATATATATATATATATATATACTATTTTTTATATTAATCTCCTTCTGATATAGTGACATGGCCTAAGGCATAATATTTCACAAAAATGTCAGAATTCCTCTGGATTATTCCCGGGAGCTTTGTAGCTCGCTGCAAGAGGTTGATCTTACACAGGAATGTAAAGAATAGGTGAGGGCACGTATGTTAAAACACACATTCTCATGTTCATTGGCAGAACTATATGAGATCGCATGCTGCTTCACATTATTCTTAGATATGAAACATGTATTTAAGGTGATAAGGGTTAAGCATAAAATATGAATTAGCATATAGCACCACACATGTATGCCGCACATTTGCTATATACTGTTAAAGGAACCTCATAATTGATTTCTTCAATATTGAAAACATATGCTAGATGTTACATGAATAAATGAATTCATGTAACCAATGCGGTGTTAAAATCCAAGTTTAGTATGTAAGCTGGTATCCTGTTACTGGCGTCTTTTGCAGGGGCTTGTCTGCACAATAAGCCTATTTTATTTGTTGTTACAGATGAGGTACAGAAACATATTCATCTCTTCCTGTACTGTGGCGTGAGATTGTAAAGGACAGTAGCCTAATTACTCTCGAGCCGTAGCATAGACCTGCCAGTCCTTCAGACTGAACTGAACCTTATAGTGTGAGTCCTTGTATGAGTCAGTGACAGTATCACTCCCACCTGGGACGTCATTTGTAAATTCACCGGAGTAGGACTACGCCACTCCTTATTACTTTAGCCCAGCCATTACCCCAACCTCAGTCTCCCTACATTACAGAGGTGAGAAAACATTCATTCATCATGCTAAAACAGAGAAGATCAAGAGATTATTGATTGGTTGTTACTTGCATTATATCCCTTCCATGACATGCAGTTCACGGCCCCTTTCGTGCTTTTCGGTGTCAAGTCTTTTTAAAATATTCATGAGGGGGTTGCCTTATGGGTCTACTGCTGAATGTCTAATAGGGCCGTTAGTAGAGATACAATATTGCCCTAAGCAGGACCATCACAGCGGTCAGCTCATACAGAGCGAGCCTGATTCGGCCTGAGGGCTAATTAGCGGTTAGCATGCACTGTTTACAGTGGGTTTACCTGTGGGCCAAAGGATGGCTGAATTCATCTTAAAACACTGTATCCAGCCTTTGAAGCTTCAAGAGCTCCCTGTCTATAGCATAATGACTGGGAGGAGAGAGTGAAGCGCTTCCACTGTGTAACATGATAATCATCAATTAAGGCAGAGGAAATGGCAAGACTTGGGGATTTCAGCTCATTAAAAAAAAGCCCACAAGAAAAAGAAATATCTCTAGATTTTCCTCTCCTGACAATGTCTGACGTCGTTAGAGTTGGAATGATTTTAAAGATGAGCGTAAATCTTGGGATTTAACGTTGAAGCCGAGAAGCAGACATACAGTAATAATGCAATTTGGCTAAAATATGAATGACATTTGCTGTAAGAGGAGATCGGCTTGTCATAGTTTTTGTCACACTCATTACATCATTAAATGATGCCTACTGTCATGTTACTGCAGCAGCTAACGTCTCTGTCTGTCTTATTAATTCCTTAATGATCCCAGGATATACTGTACGTATCACAATCTGACTCCATGGGCACTAGTGGAAATCTGGATCTGCTCATCCACAGATCATCATACCATTCAGATTTTATAGACTTGACTCAAGTGACCCACCCTGTTACAGTATTGCAGAACTGGTTAGAGTAACATGTTTAGCCTTCACCAGTGCACACAACTGTTAACCGAGACCTGCTAATACAATCTACAGTATAGCCCAATATAGTCCAATAATTAAGCCTCTATAATGCTAGCATTAGTCAATGGCTAACGCTGATCCAGGTCATTTGTTAGCATGGTGAGGCGGCTATAAGGACATTTGGCTCATAGCTTCTCTGGATATCCAGACATTAAAAAGAATTCCAGATTCCCCAGACTTCTTTGAGGATGCGCTTCCTTTGAGAAAGGATTTCTTTTGAGCATATCCAAACATGTATTTTCGTCATCGTATATCGGGACCAATTCAACAGTTACATCTGATGTACCAAGTATCATCTCCTGATACACCACATAAATGGTTGGTTAAAGAGTTGTCAAGGTGTTACTCGACTGTGCTTCAATACATTTTTTTATATGATTCCTATGTAATCCAGTATACAACGAACATAAGGCTAACAACATAAAGTATGAGACCTGCAGTCAATCTAAAACCTGTAGTCAATCTAAAAGATCTAAAAAGGAATTAGATAGCTTAACCTTTAACATGAGTCAAACTACTATAATGGTATTATGTGGTTAGGCAATGCAAGCGCTATGTGAACCTGACATTTGATCACATGGGTGGAAGGATTTCGGACTTCAGTCCAGGGAGTCAGCAGTAATTATAGTATATTGTATAGGGAATGGGCGAAGTGAACCAGTTTCAAACGCACAAAGCATGCATGCACGCACACACACACGCACGCACGCACGCACGCACGCACACACACACACACACACACACACACACACACACACACACACACACACACACACACACACACGCACACACGCACGCACGCACACACACACACACACACACATCCCGAGCGATTCATCAAAGACTGGTCCTTTAGTATGGAGATTATTGTTGTGCAATTCTTATTTTTTTCTTGAAAGACCTTTCCCTAATTTGCTCATTAATGAGATGGAAATATATTTCTGTTGTGGCCCAAAGTTTGAAAGAGATGTGCCCATTGAGAAATCAATACATGTAAACATATGAAAAGGTATTAGTAAAGGGACGTTTCAATTTGTTTCTGTAAAAACTGAATCCAGTGCATGTTATATTTATTACAAGGCTGTCTGTCTATCATTTTCCCAGGACTAACAGAAATTAAAAGTGACAGCAGCCTCATCAAGGATTAATGCCATTATATTCTACATAAAGCAATAACAATGGGGAAAATCAACAAATTAAATACATACTTTCACAAGTTATTTTAACAATTCAAACTGGAAAAAGGATAGGCAACTGTCTTGAATGAAGGTTTAAGGACAACTACAAACTCTTGAAAACAGAGTAATAAAAAACAATAGATATTCTACTTCATAATGTCTTTGTAATGATGTACATACTTAATTACAGTATATAGGTATCATTGTTACAAATCTCACATTCAGATGTTATTTTTTTAACATTATTAATAAATTGAATATTTGTTAAATTGTATTGCAATATTTTCTAGTATTACTCATTACAGTGTAGTTCTGATCTGCAAATGCTGATGCTAAATGGTCAGGTTCCCATGTGAGCCAAATAAATGAAATATTCGTTTATTACATATTTAAATCTCTCTCCCCAGGCAGTTTTTCCCTCTCTTTCTGGAGTTTTGCATTATAATGTTCACCAAACAGTTTCCTAGCTAATGGCTTGCAACAACGTGGTCCTGCTTTTCCCCTTGCTTTTGGTCTAGATTTTCATAACAAATTACCGTGGTACTCTGAGGGGAGGGAGAATACTCAGACTTCCTGAAGAGTCAGGAGGGAAAAGTACGTCTTTAAGCAGTACAAAGTCGAGCATCGCCTTTGGAACATTTTCACAGTGTGTGTCAGCTTAACATTGAGTAGACAGTCAACTGGAGAAAAGTCCTCTTTGTCAAGAGCCCTGAAGCACCATTTCAAACGGGAAAATCTATATTTTGCTTATCAGTATTGGGAGGATAATTCATAATACTTGTTTTTCTTGTGTGAAACAGTTTGATTCCAGTAATGAAATAACAATGGAACATGTTTCAAAATGAACCATGCAAATATCATCCTTCAGATAGCAATACATGACAACAGAGACCCTAAAAAGAGAGACATGATCTTTGACGGGTCTTTGAATAATCATTAAGGGCCAGCCCCCTCATTCTCCTCATCTCAGGTGTGTGATTAAAATCAATTACGTCACTCCTCCAGTGTCAACCGGCAACGTCTCCTGACAAATGAAACGGTGCTTTAGGGGGAGGATGTTCCTGCTAGTCCCTGGTCCTGTCGGAGCTTCTCTCACATTCACAAATGAGATTAAGACTAGGCTGCTCAGGGATTTCAAACGGCTTTCCATAAGAGCATGAAATTCCCCGAGAGGCCGTGTAGGCTACATTAAGTCGACCTTAAATTGTCTGCTGAAGTGATCAGCCATTGGCCCACAGTGAGAGGAACAGCATGGCTGAAAATATGTTATTTACCTGCTCCTGTTAGGCATACATTATACCTGAAATGGTCCAGACAGACAGTGTGCTGAAGAAGGTGCAACAGGAGGCTGAAGAAAGACCCTCACAAACCTCTACAGATGAGAGCATCCTGTTGGCTGCATCACCGCCTGGTACGGCAATTGCACCATCCGCAACCGCAGGGTTCTCCAGAGGGCGGTGCGGTCAGCCCAACACATCACCAGGGGCACACTGCCTGCCCTCCAGGACATCTACAGCACCCGGTGTCACAGGAAGGCCAAGAAGATCCTCAATGACCCCATCTAGAAGGCAGAGACAATACAGGTGCCTCAAAGCTGGGACCATGAGACTTGGAAACAGCTTTTATCTCCAGGCCATCAGAATATTAAACAGTCAGCACTAGCCTGCCTCCCAATACCCTGCCCTCAACCTCAGACACTGTCTCTAGCCGGCTACCACTTGGTACGCTACCCTGCACCTTTGAGACCCCTGCCCTATGCACATATAGTCATTGAACACCGGTCACTTTAAATAATGTTTACATACTGTTTAACCCACTTTTTGGGGTTTAAACTGTATATACTGTATCCCAGACTTCCCCCCCTTGCAATTCTATTAATTTTGCTATGGGGTTTTGTACTGTGTATTTATATACTGTATTCTCAACATAGCTCATTCAAATATTTATACTACTGTACATTGCATTTTAGTTAAACTGTTTATACACACTGCATATTTATTTATATAGTGGATTCTTGACATACCTCACTCTAATATATCTCCTGCTGTACATATCATTACTTGTGTAAATTCATCTGGTGTAGATAGCTATAGATTGCATTTGGATTACCGTTACAGTGCTATTTGGGTTGTTGATTGGATTCGTTCTGACATTTCTTGATTTCTTGTCATTCTTTCATTTTGTTTACATTTTTTTTATTGATTATTTGTGTACTTGTTTGACATTTTACTGTATTGTTAAGGAGCTAGTAGCATAAACATTTCACTGCACCCGCTATAACATCTGATAAATTGTGATATTTTGAAGATCCATATTCAATACCCTGTACCATGACTTTGTTTGACATTATACATTTTATGTTCTTCTGTTCTTTGTCAGGTAATCTACTTCTATTGTGTCTGGCATTTCAATGATATCAAGACAATGAGAGAATATGAGGATAGCAATTAGATGAAAATAAATATCTGGTAGATAGGGCACGATTTTCTATATTTAATGTACAAGAGTGTAATTCTCTCTCCCTCTCTTTATCTCTGTCTCAGACCTACAGTATGTTGATCTAGATGGGAGGCGAGGAGCAAGGTCTCCCCCTGCACCGGCCTCTTTACGATGAGGAGCAGAGGAGTGAGATCTGCTGATCCCATCTCCAGTGGTCCACTGTAGTAAACTGTCTTTGTAGCCGCCTCTTCAACATTACGCAAAGGCGCTAAATCAAAGTGTGAAGTCAGCCCAGTGTGTGCTTAACGTCCCCCTGCTCTTGTCACCAACGACCAGGGGCGGGCTGCTACACGTCCTTGCCTTATCCCCTGGTGTCCTATCACTCCTTTATCTGTCCACAGGGCATGGCCCCTCTACCAAACACAGCCACACTTGCATGCTTAAGGAGGAGAGGTTTCTTAATCTCAACACCCAGGGTGGAAATCAACCATTCCAAATTACACAGCACATACTGTGTCTCTATTTCATACAATCATATTCAAACAACATAATTCATCTTGCACATAATTATCGATGGCAGTATGTGTATTTATACAGTAAACCCAAAAGCCTACTTTTAGGGCCGTATTCAGACTACCATTGACACAAATGTTACACAAAAGTACAAGTTACAAACTCAGATCTCAAAACAGAATGTAGTTTGTAATGTGATGTATTACACATCTGAAATGCCAAAAGAAGGAGAACTAATCTATAACTTACAGAATACAATTGTTATGTACTTGAGTGAAGACCCAAAAGCGGTTTTAACAGAAAACAGAGTTCTTTAATGAAAAACCGGAATGGCATAAATCCTCTTCCAACGTTGTCAACGGAACAAAAAGAACGTTAGTATAGTGCAGGATGCACCTGCCAGGCAGACTCCGACAGGATAGGACAAGGTGGAAGCAAACGAGACGACAGCTTGCTTCTGGCATCAAAAACACAAACAAGAATCAGACACTGAAAGTAGCAGGAACAGAGAGAGAAATAGAGACCTAATCAGAGGGGAAGAGAGAACAGGTGGGAAAGAGTGAATGAGCTAGTTAGGGGAGATGTAGAACAGCTGAAGAATGAGAGACAGAGAAGGTAACCTAAAAAGACCAGCAGAGAGAGACAGAGTGAAGAGAAAGGACAGGAACAGACATAACAAGACATGACAGTACCCCTCCCACTCACCGAGCGCCTCCTGGCGCACTCGAGGAGGAAACCTGGCGGCAACGGAGGAAATCATCGATCAGCGAACGGTCCAGCACGTCCCGAGAGGGAACCCAACTCCTCTCCTCCTAGGACCGTACCCCTCCCAATCCACTAGGTACTGATGACCACGGCCCCGAGGGCGCATGTCCAAAATCTTACGAACCCTGTAGATGGGTGCGCCCTCGACAAGGATGGGGGGAGGGACGAGCGGGGCGCGAAGAACGGGCTTAACACAGGAGACATGGAAGACCGGGTGAACGCGACGAAGATAGCGCGGGAGAAGAAGTCGCACTGCGACAGGATTAATGACCTGAGAAATACGGAACGGACCAATGAACCGCGGGGCCAACTTGCAAGAAGCTGTCTTAAGGGGAAGGTTCTGAGTGGAGAGCCATACTCTCTGACCGCAACAATATCTAGGACTCTTGGTCCTACGCTTATTAGCGGCCCTCACAGTCTGCGCCCTATTACGGCAAAGTGCCGACCTGACCCCCTTCCAGGTGCGCTCGCAACGCTGGACAAAAGCCTGAGCGGAGGGGACGCAGGACTCGGCGAGCTGAGATGAGAACAGCGGAGGCTGGTACCCGAGGCTACTCTGAAAAGGAGATAGACCGGTAGCAGACGAAGGAAGCGAGTTGTGGGCGTACTCTGCCCAGGGGAGCTGTTCTGACCAAGACGCAGGGTTACGAAAAGAAAGACTGCGTAAAATGCGACCAACAGTCTGATTGGCCCGTTCGGCTTGACCGTTAGACTGGGGATGAAAGCCGGACGAGAGACTGACGGAAGCCCCAATCAAACGGCAAAACTCCCTCCAAAATTGAGACGTGAACTGCGGGCCTCTGTCGGAAACGACGTCAGACGGAAGGCCATGAATTCGAAAAACATTCTCGATAATGATCTGAGCCGTCTCCTTAGCAGAAGGGAGCTTAGCGAGAGGAATGAAATGAGCCGCCTTAGAGAATCTATCGACAACCGTAAGAATAACTGTCTTCCCCGCTGATGAAGGCAGTCCGGTGATAAAATCTAAAGCGATGTGAGACCACGGTCGAGAGGGAATGGGAAGCGGTCTGAGACGGCCGGCAGGAGGAGAGTTCCCAGATTTAGTCTGCGCGCAGACCGAACAAGCGGCGACAAATCGACGCGCGTCACGTTCCCGAGTGGGCCACCAGAAACGCTGGCGAATGGAAGCGAGCGTACCCCGAACGCCGGGGTGGCCGGCTAACTTGGCAGAGTGGGCCCACTGAAGAACGGCCGGACGAGTAGGAACGGGAACGAACAGAAGGTCCCTAGGACAAGCTCGCGGCGACGGAGTGTGAGCGAGTGCTTGCTTTACCTGCCTCTCAATTCCCCAGACAGTCAACCCGACAACACGCCCCTCAGGGAGAATCCCCTCGGGGTCGGAGGAGACCTCAGAAGAACTGAAGAGACGAGATAAAGCATCAGGCTTGGTGTTTTTTGAGCCCGGACGATAAGAAATAACAAACTCAAAACGAGCGAAAAACAGAGCCCAACGAGCCTGACGCGCATTAAGTCATTTGGCTGAACGGATGTACTCAAGGTTCCTATGGTCAGTCCAAACGACAAAAGGAACGGTCGCCCCCTCCAACCACTGTCGCCATTCGCCTAGGGCTAAGCGGATGGCGAGCAGTTCGCGATTACCAACATCATAGTTACGTTCTGACGGCGATAAGCGATGAGAGAAAAACGCGCAAGGATGGACCTTGCCGTCAGAGAGAGCGCTGAGAAAGAATGGCTCCCACGCCCACCTCTGACGCGTCAACCTCAACAACAAACTGTCTAGAGATGTCAGGTGTAACAAGAATAGGAGCGGATGTAAAACGATTCTTAAGAAGATCAAAAGCTCCCTGGGCGGAAACGGACCACTTTAAGCACGTCTTAACAGAAGTAAGGGCTGTGAGGGGAGCTGCCACCTGACCGAAATTACGGATGAAACGACGATAGAAATTAGCGAAGCCCAGAAAGCGCTGCAGCTCGACGCGTGACTTAGGAACGGGCCAATCAATGACAGCCTGGACCTTAGCGGGATCCATCTTAATGCCCTCAGCGGAAATAACGGAACCGAGAAAGGGACAGAGGCGGCATGAAAAGTGCACTTCTCAGCCTTCACATAAAGACAGTTCTCCAAAAGGCGCTGGAGGACGCGTCGCACGTGCTGAACATGAATCGAGAGAGACGGTGAAAAAATCAGGATATCGTCCATGTAAACGAAAACAAAAATGTTCAGCATGTCTCTCAGGACGTCGTTAACTAGTGCCTGAAAGACAGCTGGAGCGTTAACGAGGCCGAAAGGAAGAACCCGGTATTCAAAGTGCCCTAACGGAGTGTTAAACGCCGTCTTCCACTCGTCCCCTCCCTGATGCGCACGAGATGGTAGGCGTTACGAAGGTCCAATTTGGTGAAAAACCTGGCTCCCTGCAGGATCTCGAAGGCCGAAGACATAAGAGGAAGCGGATAACGATTCTTAACTGTTATGTCATTCAGCCCTCGATAATCCACGCATGGGCGCAGGGACCCGTCCTTCTTCTGAACAAAAAAAACCCCGCTCCGGCGGGAGAGGAGGAGGAGACTATGGTACCGGCGTCGAGCGAAACAGACAAATAATCCTCGAGAGCCTTACGTTCGGGAGCCGACAGAGAGTATAATCTACCCCGGGGGAGTAGTTCCCGGAAGGAGATCAATACTACAGTCATACGACCGGTGTGGAGGGAGAGAAGTGGCCTTGGAACGACTGAACACCGTGCGCAGATCGTGATACTCCTCCGGCACCCCTGTCAAATCGCCAGGCTCCTCCTGTGAAGAAGAGACAGAGGAAACAGGAGGGATAGCAGACATTAAACAGGTCACATGACAAGAAACATTCCAGGATAGGATAGTATTACTAGACCAATTAATAGAAGGGTTATGGCGCACTAGCCAGGGATGACCCAAAACAACAGGTGTAAAAGGTGAACGAAAAATTAAAAAAGAAATGGTTTCGCTATGATTACCAGAGACAGTGAGGGTTAAAGGCAGCGTCTCACGCTGAATCTTGGGGAGAGAACTACCATCTAAAGCGAACAAGGCCGTGGGCTCCCTAACTGTCTGAGAGGAATGTCATGTTCCCGAGCACAGGTCTCGTCCATAAAACAGCCCTCCGCCCCAGAGTCTATCAAGGCACTGCAGGAAGCAGATGAACCGGGCCAGCGGAGATGGACCGGAAAGGTAGTGCGTGATCCAGAAGGAGAGGCCTGAGTAGTTGCGCTCACCAGTAGCCCTCCTCTTACTGATGAGCTCTGGCTTTTACTGGACATGAGGTGACAAAATGACCAGCGGAGCCGCAGTAGAGACAGAGGCGATTGGTGATTCTCCGTTCCTTCTCCTTGGCCGAGATGCGGATACCCCCCAGCTGCATAGGCTCAGCATCCGAGCCGGCGGAGGAGGGTGGCAGTGATGCGGCAGGTGGCAGTGATGTGGAGAGGGGAGCAACGGAGAACGCGAGCTCCTTTCCACGAGCTCGGCGACGAAGATCAAACCGTCGCTCTATGCGAATAGCGAGAGCTATTAAGGAGTCCAGACTGGAAGGAACCTCCCGGGAGAGGATCTCATCCTTAACCTCGACGAGGAGACCCTCCAGAAAACGAGCGAGCAAAGCCGGCTCGTTCCAGTCACTAGAGGCAGCGAGAGTGCGAAACTCAATAGAATAATCCGTTATGGATCGATTCCCCTGACATAGGGAAGACAGGGCCCTGGAAGCCTCCTCCCCAAAAACAGAACGGTCAAAAACCCGTATCATCTCCTCCTTAAAGTCCTGATACTGGTTAATACACTCAGCCCTCGCCTCCCAGATTGCCGTGCCCCACTCACGCGCCCGTCCGGTAAGGAGAGAAATGACGTAGGCGATGCGGGCTGCGCTCCTGGAGTAAGTGTTGGGCTGGAGAGAGAACACCACATCACACTGAGTGAGGAATGAGCGGCACTCAGTGGGCTCCCCAGAGTAACACGGCGGGTTGTTGATCCTGGGCTCCGGAGACTCGGAAACCCTGGAAGTGGGTGGTGGATCGAGGTGGAGTTGGTGAACCTGTCTTGTGAGGTCGGAGACTTGGACGGCCAGGGTCTCAACGGCATGTCGAGCAGCAGACAATTCCTCCTCGTGTCTGCCTAGCATCGCTCCCTGGATCTCGACGGCGGAGTGAAAAGGGTCCGGAGCCGCTGGGTCCATTCTTGGTCTGATTCTTCTGTTATGTACTTGAGTGAAGACCCAAAAGCGGTTTTAACAGAAAACAGAGTTCTTTAATGAAAAACCGGAATGGCATAAATCCTCTTCCAACGTTGTCAACGGAACAAAAAGAACGTTAGTATAGTGCAGGATGCACCTGCCAGGCAGACTCCGACAGGATAGGACAAGGTGGAAGCAAACGAGACGACAGCTTGCTTCTGGCATCAAAAACACAAACAAGAATCAGACACTGAAAGTAGCAGGAACAGAGAGAGAAATAGAGACCTAATCAGAGGGGGAAGAGAGAACAGGTGGGAAAGAGTGAATGAGCTAGTTAGGGGAGATGTAGAACAGCTGAAGAATGAGAGACAGAGAAGGTAACCTAAAAAGACCAGCAGAGAGAGACAGAGTGAAGAGAAAGGACAGGAACAGACATAACAAGACATGACAACAATGGTGTGTATTCATGGATGTCAAGGTAAGCCAGGCTTCCCCAAATATATTTAGCATCTCCTGGCTTCTACACATAGCCTGCAAGCCACTTATGCAGACCTTTGGAACATCTATATTTTAAAACGTCTAATAAATCCATTTATTATAGCCTACACCTTCACAATATATCAATAATTTATTTTAGACAGGTCTAGAGATGCATGATATGAAGAAGATGCAGTCTATTTCTGATGAACAGAATAGCATACTCTGAGTTGTCCTTATGTTAGGTCCTGATCTGCCAAATGGCAGACGTATTTTGCTTAGCATTCCATGGCATTATTTTATAGTATGAAGAAAACAATTGAGCAAAGCTGATTAAAATAGAAAATATATTTTCTCCAAACGATTTGATGGAGCACGCACGTGGCTATTCTATGTTGAGAAGTTAACAAATAAATAGGTATTGCTACAGTGCCTTGCGAAAGTATTCGGCCCCCTTGACTTTTGCAACCTTTTGCCACATTTCAGGCTTCAAACATAAAGATATAAAACTGTATTTTTTTGTGAAGAATCAACAACTAGTGGGACACAATCATGAAGTGGAACGACATTTATTGGATATTTCAAACTTTTTTAACAAATCAAAAACTGAAAAATTGGGCATGCTAAAAAATTTCAGCCCCTTTACTTTCAGTGCAGCAAACTCTCTCCAGAAGTTCAGTGAGGATCTCTGAATGATCAAATGTTGACCTAAATGACTAATGATGATAAATACAATCCACCTGTGTATAATCAAGTCTCCGTATAAATGCACCTGCACTGTGATAGTCTCAGAGGTCCGTTAAAAGCGCAGAGAGCATCATGAAGAACAAGGAACACACCAGGCAGGTCCGAGATACTGTTGTGGAGAAGTTTAAAGCGGAATTTGGATACAAAAAGATTTCCCAAGCTTTAAACATCCCAAGGAGCACTGTGCAAGCGATAATATTGAAATGGAAGGAGTATCAGACCACTGCAAATCTACCAAGACCTGGCCGTCCCTCTAAACTTTCAGCTCATACAAGGAGAAGATTCATCAGAGATGCAGCCAAGAGGCCCATGATCACTCTGGATGAACTGCAGAGATCTACAGCTGAGGTGGGAGACTCTGTCCATAGGACAACAATCAGTCGTATATTGCACAAATCTGGCCTTTATGGAAGAGTGGCAAGAAGAAAGCCATTTCTTAAAGATATCCTTAAAAAGTGTTGTTTAAAGTTTGCCACAAGCCACCTGGGAGACACACCAAACATGTGGAAGAAGGTGCTCTGGTCAGATGAAACCAAAATTGAACTTTTTGGCAACAATGCAAAACGTTATGTTTGGCGTAAAATCAACACAGCTCATTACACTGACCACACCATCCCCACTGTCAAACATGGTGGTGGCAGCATCATGGTTTGGGCCTGCTTTTCTTCAGCAGGGACAGGGAAGATGGTTAAAATTGATGGGAAGATGGATGGAGCCAAATACAGGACCATTCTGGAAGAAAACCTGATGGAGTCTGCAAAAGACCTGAGACTGGGACAGAGATTTGTCTTCCAACAAGACAATGATCCAAAACATAAAGCAAAATCTACAATGGAATGGTTCAAAAATAAACATATCCAGGTGTTAGAATGGCCAAGTCAAAGTCCCGACCTGAATCCAATCGAGAAACTGTGGAAAGAACTGAAAACTGCTGTTCACAAATGCTTTTCATCCAACCTCACTGAGCTCGAGCTGTTTTGCAAGGAGGAATGGGAAAAAATGTCAGTCTCTCGATGTGCAAAACTGATAGAGACATACCCCAAGCGACTTACAGCTGTAATCGCAGCAAAAGGTGGCGCTACAAAGTATTAACTTAAGGGGGCTGAATAATTTTGCACGCCCAATTTTTCAGTTTTTGATTTGTTAAAAAAGTTTGAAATATCCAATAAATGTCGTTCCACTTCATGATTGTGTCCCACTTGTTGTTGATTCATCACAAAAAAATACAGTTTTATATCTTTATGTTTGAAGCCTGAAATGTGGCAAAAGGTCGCAAAGTTCAAGGGGGCCGAATACTTTCGCAAGGCACTGTATATGCTTCATTTAGTTATTAATGTAACTTCAGTTGTTCTACAAACATTTGGCTATTTCCTTTGATTTTTAATACATTGTTAGGCTGGATGATGCGACTCTAATGATGATTTGAAAACAGTCGCTTGAAAGGCATGAGCTCTGTTTTTTTTTTTTGCGCAGGCTGTACACACTTCATCAGTCACTCATTCATAATTTTACAAGAACTTGATAATGCCTCGAATTTCACGGCAGCCGCAGTGCACCCTAAGAATATCCATACTTTTGCAACCCGTGGCCGTTGTGCCCTTCTCCCTGAGTGCTACACTCTCTGAAGCACTTTTCACTCACATGGCTGTCCATCATGTAATTGGGTCTTTCTCACAGGCCACAAGTGAAGACAGACACATCGGGGACGCAACTGCCAGCGTCCATATCCAATTCCGAGGTGCATATTGAAGATATAGGCCTTGCCTGCAGAAAGCTGATGGGACCTTCTCCTTTTAGTAGAGACCATCACTCTGTTTTCTTGCGCAATTGCATAGCCTATAGAAATGTTGCGCAACAAGAGCTCATGGGCTGTCATGAAGTGTTTGATTTGATTTTTGAACACATTTGCATTGATGCCAGAGTGATTGGAGGGACAATAGAGTGCTGAGTACCAGGAAATTAGCAAGTTTGGTAGGCTACTAATGACCAGAAGCAGCACCAGAGCTTGGAGAAGTCTAATTACCGTGACTAAACGGTCAAGTGGAGTTTGACTGTCTTCATGACTCGTGACCGCCGGTGTGGCAGTAATACGGTCACCACAACAGCCCTACCTATGACAACAATAACTAGAAGTGTACTGTATGACAGAGTCATAGACTGTTTTGCCAACATGAAAGAGAGGAGGATGGCATTGGTGTTCAAACAGTCGACAAGTAGGTTGATTTAAAAAAAGTTTTACTTTTACACACACAGACAGAAATCAGTACCATGGACAGCCATGTGATATTTAGCAACATTGACTGGTTTAAATTGTTTTTGGCATCTTTAAGTTTGTTTTCAGTGTATTAAGATAAGTATACAGCCTTGTTGATTTGATTGTTACAGGTTTAAGTTGAAATGGTGCTGGAATAGCGAAGGCAATGCTCCTGTAGTCTTTCTGCTGACTTGCGGTAACTCTGTGGTTCTAAATCAGTAGTTGATATATCACCATGCTTCAGGTGATATCATTTTTTGTTACATCACATGCAATATTTGCTTTGTGGACTTCACCGGACAGATGTTGCTCTCCGATTTTGTGATAAAACATATGTGTAGTTGAATTTATTCCAACACTGTGTAACTGTTGTCTTTTTGTTGTCACTTCCTTGTTGTACATCAAGGTTGCGTATGAACAAATGCAGTGTTTTCCAACCCTGGTCCTTGAGTACCCCCTGGAAAAACACACCTCATTCAGCTCATCGAGGGATTGATGATTAGTTGACGAGTTGAATCAGGTGTCCTTGTCCAAGGTTACAATAAAAATGTGTTGGGGTACTCGACGACCAGAGTTGGGGAACTCTAAACTAATGGGTTATAGCAACATAAAGGTTGAAATATGGCTTATTTTACAGGCTTGGCTTGGCTTCCTCATTGATTTTGAAGTGAAGCAAATATAAAATACTTTTTTATACTCTGGGGTTCTATGTGAAAAAAAACAATCAAAGACAGAATGTTTATTCTCAGTGATGCAACCCAGCACAAAGAAAGAGCATCCATGCCAAGGGATTTCAGTTATTCCCGAAAAGTGTGCAACACAACCAATATTCACAAAACTTGTGAGACTGCTTTTATGAAAAGAGGAATCAAATTGAGCGGGAAAGTACATGTTATCCCTTCTTGCCTTTCTTTGCTTAGTGAGGAGGATTCAAAATAATCCCTTAAGTCAAGACACATTTTATGCATTCATTAATATTTTTTTGTTAACTAACTTAGTCACCTGAATATACCTAATAAAATGTAAAAATATATCAATTAGATAATATCCATGTTGTTATTTCAATATATTGGTCAGCAAATTAGGTCATTTTTGGACAAATTAGATGATGAAACAATTAGAATACTGGAATCAGGCAAAACTGTTGGAATGATACAATTCTGTAAGGAGAATTGATTTGCAATATACTATAACAATAGAATGGCCCTAGCGGGGATGAGAATGTTCTTCCATTTTTAATAAGGCCTTATTTCCCATGGGGCACCAGGGATTTGGGGTTCAAGAGTGTCCAAGTGTCCAAGAGGCCACAGATTGTTCACCTCTAATTGCTTGAGGTTCTGTGTGTTACTTTATGAATTTGTCATGGCGGGGAGGGACTTAATTAATTGTCCCATTCTCAAAACCAAAAAACACTTGCATTACCTTAGTTACTTATCTATGGAGCATGTTTTGCATTGACTATCTGCCATCCAATGTCTTTGCCAATATGTGGAATTTGAAATAGGACTAATGATGTATTTCAGACTTGTTATGAATTCTTGTTCTCATTTTATCCTGGGGGTGTCCCCCTCCTTTTTTCCATAGTGGTAATGTTACAGATGTAACATTAATATTTGCAGTGATCCCCTGAGTGCGTGGTCTAACTCCATCGTAATAACCCAAGGCAGTGTCTGTCTGACTCTCACCCATTCTCATTCCTGATTGCAGCTGATGCTCTAACCGCAGCTCCTTTCCTGGAGGCAGTGCTGACGGCTAGCTCAGAGCAGGCACGTGCACACACACACACACACACACACACACACACACACACACACACACACACACACACACACACACACACACACACACACACACACACACACACACACACACACACACACACACACACCCAAGGGATGGTGAGGCCTCTGTTACAGTTCTTCTCACATGAATCAAGAGGAGCAGATAAAAGTGTTCCACAGTGGCCAGTAGCCACTCTCAACCATGGAGCAAGTGATGATGTCCAGGTGTGTGTGTGTGTGTGTGTGCGTGTGTGTGTGTGTGTGCGTGTGTGTGTGTGTGTGTGTTCACACAATCTTTCATTCTCTACCTTTCTCTGTGTTTTCAATAATGTTACTGTTACTCACTAAAGAAACACAGGAATTACTCAACGGATGAATACAAGAGGCACTTTTCCGAGGTTTTGTGAGTTTAAAAAGGTGCTTACTGAAAGTAGCAAAGTTGTTGTTGATGTGGCGAAGTTGCGTGGAGAGCCCACTTCAGCTCTATAAAACCAAGTGGCTTTCATTGAACTCCAAAGAGTTCTTACTTGCAGGCAAACATGTTTTCTCTTTGAAACACCTCACAGTACAGCGCTGTAATGTCATAAGGGGATTTGATCACTTTTACCTGCTCTAAAAGTTTCCTATTTCTGCACAAAGGGAGAGAGCAGATCATTGATCAATATAAACGTGTGTGTTTGAAGAGAAGCCGTGAGTTGATCAGTAATCGTTCCTCACACTGGAAAAAGAAAAATCACAGGAATTAAAGTGAAAAGTTAAGTAGGACACTGTCAGGCACTCCCTGGGCTCGAGTCTCAGAAAAACTGCACAGCACAAATGGAAAAAGAACATAGGGAGCTGGTTGGGGAATTTAAAAAAGAATAATTAAAAGCTCAAATCTGGATCTTAACTGTGAGAAGAATGGGTTTTTACATCCACCAACAAGATACACTGGGACTGAGGAGTGTGTCTGCCGTAGGCTATTAAAATATTAACCACCGCTGTCTGTCCGAGCTGAGCCTTTTCCTCCTGGTACAGTGCAGTATCCTCGGTGGCACAGGGCTGGGGAGAGAGTGGGTTTGCTCCTGCTCGCTACTGCCCGTGGGAGCCTGGTTTCCATGAGTGTTTTAATGTTTTTCAGATGCTTGGCTCACTCAGCTATCCACTGACTGATTCAAAGGTATGCACACAGGGAGCTAGCTAGGTTCTATAGCTATAGCTGTGGGTTAGTTACAGTACTGGGCTTGTGTCACAAGGACAGGAATTCTGAGGAAGTGAACTTATTCCACACCTCTGTTTTGGAAATCTAGCCTAAATAAATTACACATCATTGTTCTGACTTAAGTTCCAACACTGTGTGTTTAGTGCCATTAAAATACATGTCCAAGATAGCTAATAGTTATATGTAGTCCTTGGTTTGAATTATTTTACCATAATAGCCTGCATGATCAAGAGCTTACTACCAACACATCTAATGTAATATAATTGGGATTTTCTAAAGCATTTGGCAGAATGTCACACATGGTGGACTGCATATAATTTTATTTCAAATGGCTATGTTTTAGAGGCTTTTATTAGCTTTAACAGATAACAGCAATTATTTTCAGTGAGTGTGTGTTTTAGACTCTGCCAAATGCAAGTTGGCAGTTTACAAAAAGACAAATGATTCTCTTTGATACAGACAAAATGCAAGGGAGTATTTTTAGAATAATAGGTTGCCAGCTTTGTTCAGGTTGATGTTTCAATAAAAGCTGAATACACAGAGAGTACTGTATATCGAGTGATTAACTGTAAATTAAACGGTAAACAATAACCGTTATTTGCCATTAACTGTATGGAATTAAATATATATATATATTTGTGTTGGCTACTTAGTGGGAGTTAAAATCAATCAAAAAGTAGTAATTGGAGCAAAGAATCACCATACAGCAAACTGCCAATCAATAAACGTGCTGAGTATAGGCCTGGTTACAGACTAATATGTTTTTTAGTTGTGCGAATGATCCAGGCCGATAAAATAGCCAGTTGGTCAGACACCATAATCACTTTCTCTGCATGCAGTCACATACATTAGACTGACCCACACCTACTTGACCCAACTCCCTTACTTCTCATCTTCTCCTTGTGCTTGTATGGGTAGCCTAGCAGGATGATGTGGCAGTTGAGGATAACAGGGATTGGCTAATCCCTATTCTGGTCTCTCCTTGCCACTTTGGACCACTGAAAGAGAGAGGTAGAGAGAGAGTGAGAGAGAGATGGAAAGATGGAGAGAGGAGATCGAGGAGATAGAGCCAGCTGTCAGATGGAGGAGAGGAGAGTCTTTCATGGTCCTGCGCACACAACAGCTGCCGGCGACTCGCCTGCCCAGCTCTGCATTATTAAGCATCTTTTTAGTTGGTTCCAGATGCAGGCCTAGCTGTGTTTACCCAGCCTTTGTGCATTTCTCATTGCCCCCCCTCCCCTTCTTTTCCTTCGTTCACTCGTCTTCACTTTCTTGGGTTGCTGTGCTGCTTGGCGTAGTCATCCTCATATGGTCATCCTCAAATGGAAAAGCCAAATACATTATCATTCACCTCAGCTCTCTGGACATGAGGGGATTCAGTGCTAAATGGGAGTTGTGGTGGTCCAATGTTGAGCAGGATGGGGCAGCATAGGAAATATGATGACATGAATGTATGTCCATCTTAGGCCTGTAGCTCCCCATAAATGTTCTAGCCTGGGTATAGGCAGTGTTGCGTTTTCCAAGTTAGGTTATTGTATGATTGTCAAAGCGTGTAACTACCTGTGATTACATATCCTTGAATTGCGTAAACAATTCCGACTCACTTGGACACAGTCACACACACAGGCATGCGTGCATGCACAGACACACACACTAACCTTTTGTGAAAGCTGGGCTTTGAAGGGCTAATCTGAGCTCCAGCCTCGTCTCCTGTCAAGTTCAAGAGGGTTAACACATCTTTACCTCCAGAACAGCCCTCCTCTTCCCCCTTTCATGTCCACATTTGTTCGCTGGATGTCCAAAAATCTACAGAGGCTCGTCCCGACTCAGTTGGGATTGGTTAGCTGGAGCGCTGGAGGCTTTTCAGTGGCTGGCATCTGTTGTTCCTCATCCCAGAGCTGAGCTGCTGGCAGTGAGTTAATGGCCAAAGCTTGGGACGCAGAGAGAGAGAACAGTGGCTGATTTCCCTAAAGCCAGCGCACCAATCCCAGCTCACCACCATCTCCAGATGAGCCACCAGCAGCTAGACCATTCCAGCTAATGCTCCGCTTCTCAGAGGAGCTGAGGGCAGATGTTGCTCACTACATTGTTGTCTTCTCCATGGCTTCTCCAAATGTTCAGCTCTGTCTTTTGGTGTTTGTGTTGTTTGAATGGTTTGATTTAAGATGTTCCCCCATGAGAAAAATGAAGTTATTCTAATCTAAATTGCCAGAAAATGCGTACTAATATGGATGAAAAAAGTCATTTTTTTAACGAGTACCCGATTGTGTCCATTTCTTTTCAGTGGTGTGTTGATGATACTTCCATGGGTTGTTATTGCTGCCACTGCTGTACACTCCTCCCCATCTCCATAATAGTGAAGGAGGTTGCTACGGTTTATTCAGTATCTTGTGACACTAGAGAGTAAGGCTAGATATGTTATCACAGAGGAAGAAGTTCATATGAAGCCAAATAAATCAATTCATGCCTTGATGATTAGTTGTCACATAAGCAATTACATTGAGTAAAACATATTAATTTTCGGGAAAGGTACAGCAAAAAGGAGAGTAGAATTGCTTCTAAATGTCTTAAACTTAAGGTGAAAATGTTATGTACTCAAATTCATATTGTATTACTGTTCATTCATAATATTTTAGACATAATATAATAATAATATAATAATATTTTAGACATGTCTCTCCTGAACTTCAGTAGTTTAGTAATAGACTTGTATGAATACAATTGACAGTCACAAAAATATTGCTAACACAACTATGGAAATTACACACTGTTTTTTTATTGTCTTCTTTGGAATTGTATTCTGGTCCTCAGATGAACATAGTCATTACTCATCATTGGTGTGGGGTTTAACTGCTCTGTGCTTTGGTCAAAGAAACATCAAAACTCTATTTAGGGCTCAATCTTAATTTCGGAACAAGTTTTTAATTGTAACTGGCAGAGTCAAATCATTCTTACAACATTTTCCTTTCTGACAGCCACAGCATCACGCACTTGACAGCTCAGGACCTCGGATCCCTGAATGAATAGCTCCCTGACACATCCTTAATGACAGTCATCTTGATGATAATAAATATATTATCATATCAGATCACGTCTGTGTCGCAATCATCACCTCCATTTCCTTTTAATTAAACTGCAAAGCTGACGCCACATCTGTTAAAAGGAATGTGAGACTTTTTGAAATCGGTGTGTACCTCAACTTCCCTTGCTTCTTCACTCATCTCTTACCATGAACAATAGTGGAGAAAATGGCTTTGAAAGTTGCAAGCTGTCTCAATGCTTCTCTGTCTCCTGTCGAGGTCTTTCTTTCTTTTCTCTCTCTTTCTCTATCTCCTACTTGAAAGTCAGTGTAATGAGACAGCTGAGTGAGGAGGAAGTCTGACTGTCCAACAGAGCACCAGTTCTCTGCGGAAGAAGTGAAGATTTACTGCAAACGAGACGACGCCATTAAATACATTTTTATTTAGATTACTGTCATCATACATTACCGCCTTCCTTGTATACATTTGGCCTCAGCCTTTGTGGCGAGGTGCCATTATTTGCCAGATTAGGTTATTAAGCTATTAACACGTCAAGTACAGAAGCAAACAATGAGGGGCCACACTTAAACAAACAGAGGAGAATGGAGGACGTGTCACTGACTTGACATATGAAGGCAGTTAATAGCTGCAGCGCCGAGGACTGTGGAGTGAAATTAAACAGACAGCTTTCAAAGGGAAAGAGAGCAAGTACTCTGCAGTGACAGAGCTGCTCCGTTTTACTGGGGGGTTATTTTCTGCATCGACATGTTTTCTTTACCAAGACAATAAGAAACATATTTCATCTTTGCCTGTATGTTTATTGCAGCATGTATTAAGATTGTATTGGCATCATTATTAAAGTGGGGACAGGTCTCATTTTTAATATGTTGCCAACAGAGCAGTCTATATTTAACGGAACACTTAAAATAAAATAGGCATTGAAGACATCGACCATAGCGTTCTAACTGGTAAAAATGACATTATAGACATCCATGCCATGGGTTTATTTTGATATTACTTGAAATAAGCACCTGAACTTTTTGTTGTTGGTCTGTTTTCTTTCTTTCTTTTTTCTTTTTTTATGAAAACATCATGAAATAGACAGAAGTCCCTATGGTCACATGAAGAGACAGTATACATGGACAGCCAAGTCAGCGATTTCCAGTGGAAAATCCACGGTAACCTATTGAAGCGGTTCAACTTCAGCCAAAATCAGGAACAACAACAGCTACTTGAGCCAGCAACCTAGTTCAGCCAACCCAACAGCTTAGCAGTCTTAACATACAATCCACCACTTATCATCATCGGCATCCAACAGCATGCAGCACACTCGTCCATGAAGAGGCTTGAGTTAAGCTGGTTAAAATAACACAAGACAACACAAGCACAACAGCTTCTGCTCTCCCTTTTGATTCCTGCTTAATTTGAATGGCACAATGGGCTGAATCCTGTTCTGATGCTCGACCAGAGGACCACGGAGCTCTGTCCATCTCCCCTCCACATCATGAGTTGTTGGAGGAGACCGGGGCCCCCTGGTACTGTGTGAGCTTGGCTGATAAAGGCTTATTGCAAGGCCTTCTAGTCAGGCCGGATCCCACTCCCCACAAGGGACACAGGACAGACATTAAGACAGGCTGTCACTAGAAACTGGAGAAAGGGAAGAGAGGGGGGGAGTCAGAGAGAGAGTTTGCAATGCATATCACACCTTAGATTGATTTACTTTTCTTCTTGCTTGTGGAGGGGTATGTTGTTAGATTTTTCTTTTAGGTCCTGACACATGATTGAGGTCCTATTACTGCCACCCTGTTAGTTATTGCGGCAACTGATACTCACAGACTGGTTCTGCCCCTGTGAAACATTTTACCTTGGGCTCATCGAGGATCTGACATGAACTTTGAACCAGAGGAGCACAGCTGTCAAATTGGTCCCCCCGTCTTTCCTTTCACTGATCCCTCACAGGCACTGAGCCCCCCCCCCCCCCCACACACACACACACGCGCACACACTGTCTCCAAACTATATGACAAAACACAGAATTTATAGCAATTACTCATTCTTGTGGTTTGTTAACATGCATGTTACGTTGGAGACATACATTGATCCACTTTGGTAGAGAACAGTGGATGTAGTTTTATGAATAACCCCACAACCTGTAAAGTTGGAGCAGGAGAACAAGGGGAGGAGGCGTTACAGATAGCGAGCTAAATTTTTTAAAGAAAATGTCCTATGTAGCCGACATCTGCAGCTTTTACCATGAATGCAGTTTCTGCTAATGGGGGAACTTTGCCTTTAAATTTCAATCACCCTGTAATGCAGATTATTCGCTACATGCATTGAATAGAGCCATAACATAAAAGCCCTGTGTTGGTGATGTCAACACATATTCTTTGTAATGATTGTACATGTTTTGAGAGAGAAAATATTGATCCTTCATATTAAAATCAAACGTGCATGGTTACTCCACATTGTGTCAGGCCAGTTTGCTACAGCCAAGCTTCCACTGATTTTGAGCACACAACACAGGCAATCACTGTAACTGCAGCACCACCAACTGGCCAAATTACGTCTCACCATTACGAGCTGACTTTTTCGTCTTATGAGATTCACTAAAAGATTACTCACATGTATCCCATTGTCATTTCTACATTTAAACAGTCTTGATATATGATTTGTGTGATCCTAGAAACAAAAAGAAGGAAAAAAACAAGCAAGGTTTTTCCCCACCTCCAACCACCTCCGTGTGCTTGACTTCATTGCATCCATCATCATGCATCTTTAATGACGTCAGGCCAGGAGCACAGGGTAAAATCACAGTAGTGCCCCGGGGCTAAAACCAGCAAAAATGAGGTTCCTCTTCCCCATCCCACGTGGAGGGAGGCACACACACATACACACACGGGCCAAGAGGGAGCGAACATCACACCCATCGATCGCTGGGGCTGTAGCCGGCTGGCGGCCACTCGCTGGTTTTGATGGATAAGTTTGGACCCAAAAAACTCTGGGTTGGATCGTGGTTGGCCTCAGCTGAGAAACGGGGGGGGGACAAACGATAGACGCCTTGATTTATGTGTCCTTCTGCCTGACTGGGGAGAGGACAAGCTCCCACCCAATTTGGTTTCATTGTAAAAGGCCTATAGAGAATTATCCAACAGCCCTGAAAAAGTAAAGAAACTTTACTTTACTCCACCCCCATTCAAAACACAGAACAAGAGAGTAACATAACGTGCTTTTGTCTATCTAAATACCTAGTGCAAGGTATAGTTTGCCTTACAGTTTCTTTTGACATTGTCTCTGTCTTTTCAAAGTTTGTATAATCAGGTATTGCAGTATTTCTATTAGTGAATGCATAGAAGTGCAATTAACTATAATGCCATTTGAAGGACATTCAATACACAGTTATATTAAATATAGCTCTGATGCTTAACACGTTCTGATAACACAGAGCAAAACAAAAGAAACAAGGAATAAAAGATCTCCCACATTTCCCAGCAAATTCCCAGCCTCTCTCCTGTGAAACTATACGATAGTTAGTGTGGCTTGGAAACATCTTTCATTTGCTGAACCCCCAGCCTTGACCCCAGGGGTCAAAGTCAGTCAGCCCCTTCCTGTCTGTGGCTTTTCCCAGGATCCCCTGCCTGTCGGCGTGTCAGCACCTCTCCTGTCTCCTCACCAACTCAGGATGTTGCTTTTGCCTTCCAAGAGTTTCCTGAAACCCGAGAAAAATAGATCTGTTTCCATGCAGGGGTCAGCTAATGTAAAAAAACAACACCATAAAATTGTACTTTTTGTATTTGTTTTACTTACGTTACAAATGTACGCTGTACTGTACTATGCTCTGACTCGTTCCTATTTGTAGATACAAGGATGCAGAAACCTTAGGGACCATAGCTGCACAAAAATAACTATTCCTTCATTGGGCGTTTACAATATCCACCCACCTCCTTTTCAATACAATTCAGAAATAATCTTTGGCATATTTCAGTCGACATTCAAATCAACTGTGGCTCACTATTTTACCTCCAGCTTCATGTCTAGACATTATACAATAAGTACTAACACAGAAGGCGTTGAACGACTACAGTGAGCATATTCCTACGTACTTTCACCCAACTTTAACTTACTGTACCATACAGTAAACTCTACAGGAATTACACGAAATCTTGCTGAAATCCATTGCAGATTTTCCATTACTCGCCAGCCGGATAATTAAGCGGGAACATTAAAATGAGGTCATGTTCCTAATGATCAGATTAGAGGACAGGATGGACCATTAAGGATGACGCTGCTAAAATAGCATAGAGGGTTTATACAGAGGTGAGTGGAAATGGGGCACATAATTAAACTATGCAGGTGCCTCTCCAGGTAGAATGAATGGCGATAACAGGGTCGCATTCGCAGCTATACGCGTCCTTATTAATTTGTCTCACAATCACTTCATTCTGGCGATCCCCCTCAAATTCATTTAGGGCATAATTAAATTCACAGTAATAAATAAACAATTACTCGCGAAAACATAATGTAGTTTCTCATAACTGTTCTTTTGAAAATCTTTTTTACCCTGGCCTCTATTCCCTTTTTGGAAGAGTGTGAGTATAAATGGAAGGCCTGTCATTTCACATTCATTAAAAGTGAAGCTCCAAATTTAATAATGTAAAAATGGGGTTTAATTAGTCTTTTATTCTGCCCAATGTACTTAAATTAGATAATTCACCCCCTAATGCCCTTTCACGAAATAAAGAATTAGCCTGTGACGTTGGGAGCTTGACAGGTGGGATAAAGTGGAGGAAATTGCTGCGGTTAAACTAAGGATATATCCATTTATAAGTCATTTGCAGCTTAGTACATTTGACAGGGGGGAGGGGCTCAGGTTTGGATTCCGTGCATGGTATCCTATTTAATGCGTTTCTATCATGTGATGCCATCCCCATGCCATTGCTTTGCGTAGCTCATTTCTACTATGAATTAGACTAATCCAATTTGACTGGATGTTTGGTTCACTGTAAACACTATATTCTGTGAGCATAGCGGATTCATGATGAGTGCACATTGGATAAGTGCTGTTAAAGTGATGTTCAGTTCACATGACATATTACTTTCTAAAATCAATTTGCAGTTTATTGGTCACGTACACAGATTTGCAGATGATATCACAGGTAAAGCAAAATGCTTGTGTTTCTAGCTCCAACAATTCAGAAATACCAAGCTATACACATAAAAAACACACACATAATCCATTTTTTTAAACAAAAAAATCAATAAATATCAAAAAGAGCAATGCCAGAGACCTGCGTATATACAGTGCATTCGGGAAAGTAGTCCGACCCCTTGACTTTTCCACATTTTGTTACATTCCAGTCTTATTCTAAAATGTATGAAATAAAAAACATTCCTCAACAATCTACACACGTTACCCCATAATGACAAAGCAAAAACAGGTTTAAAGACATTTTTGTAATAAAAAAAACGAAAGAATTTACATAAGTATTCAGACCATGTGCTATGAGACTTGAAACTGAGCTCAGAGGCATCCTGTTTACATTGATCAAATCAAATCAAATTGTATTAGTCACATGCGCCAAATACACCAGGTGTAGACTTTACAGTGAAATGCTTACTAACACGCCCCTAACCAACAATGCAGTTTAAACAAATACGGATGAGAACAAGAAATAAAAGTAACAAATAATTAAAGAAGCAGCAGTAAAATAACAATAGCGAGACTATATACAGGGGGTACAGGTACAGAGTCAATGTGCGGGGGCACCGGTAAGTTGAGGTAATATGTACATGAAGGTAGAGTTATTAAAGTGTCTATGCATAGATGATAACAACAGAGAGATGCAGCGGTGTAAAAGATAGGTGGTGTTGGGGGAGGGGTAATGCAAATAGTCTGGATAGCCATTTGATTAGTTGTTCAGGAGTCTTTTGGCTTGGGGGTAGAAGCTGTTTAGAAGCCTCTTGGACCTAGACCTGGCACTCCGGTACCACTTGATGTGCGGTAGTATATAAAGAACAGTCTATGACTAGGGTGGCTGGAGTCTTTGACAATTTTTTGGGGCCATCCTCTGACACCTCCTGGTATAGAGGTCCTGGATGGCATGAAGCTTGACCCCAGTGATGTACTGGGCCGTTAATACTACCCTCTGTTGTGCCTTGCGGACGGAGGCCGAGCAGTTGCCATACCAGCCAGTGATGCAACCAGTCAGCATGCTCTCGATGGTGCAGCTGTGGAACCTTATGAGGATCTAAGGACCCATGCCTAATCTTTTCAGTCTCCTGACGGGAATTTTTTTGTCGTGCCCTCTTCACGACTGTCTTGGTTTGTTTGGACTATGTTAGTTTGTTGATGATGTGGACGCCAAGGAACTTGAAACTCTCAACCTGCTCCACTGCAGCCCTGTCAATGAGAATGGAGTCGTGCTCGGTCCTCTTTTTCATGTAGTCCACAACCATCTATTTTGTCTGGATCACACTGAGGGAGAGTTGTCCTGGCACCACAAGGCCAGGTCTTTGACCTCCTCCCGTTAGGCTGTCTCATCATTGTCGTGATCAGGCCTACCACTGTTGTGTCATCTGCACACTTAATGATGGTGTTGGAGTCGTGCCTGGCCGTGCAGTCAAGGAGGATGTGTTGGCCGTGCACTCAACATGGAGGATGTGTTGTTACCTACCCTTACCACCTGGGGGGGGGGCATATGGAAGTCCATTATCCAGTTGCAGAGGGAGGTGTTTAGTCCCAGGGTCCTTAGCTTATTGATGAGCTTTGAGGGCACTATGGTGTTAAACGCTGAGCTGTAGTCAATGAATAGCATTCTCACATAGGTGTTCCTTTGGTCCAAGTGGGAAAGGCAGCATGGAGTGCAATAGAGATTGCATCATCTGTGGATCTGTTGGGGCAGTAATAAAATTGGAGTGGGTCTAGGGTTTCTGGGATAATGTTGTTGATGTGAGCCATGACCAGCCTTTCAAATCACTTCATGACTACAGATGTGAGTGCTACGGGTCAGTAGTCATTTAGGCAGGTTACCTTGGTGTTCTTGGGCACAGGTACTATGGTGGTTTGCTTAAAACATGTTGGAATCCAGTCTGTACTAGCAAAACTTTTTTTGTGATCTAGTCACTGGTGCTTCCTGCTTTAATTTTAGCTTGTAAGCAGGAATCAGGAAGCTAGAATTATGGTCAGAATTGCCAAATGGCGGGCGAAGGAGAGCTTTGTATGCATCCCTGTGTGTGGAGTAAAGGTGGTCCATAGGTTTTTTTCCCCTCTGGTTGCACATTTAACATGCTGATAGAAATTTGGTAAAACGGATTTAAGTTCCCCTTAATTAAAGTCCCCGGCAACTTGGAGTGTCGCCTCTGGGTGAGCGTTTTCTTGTTTTCTTTTGTTGGAATACAGCTCATTCAATGCTGTCTTAGTACCAGCCTTTGACTGTGGTAGTAGGTAGATAGTGTGGTCTACAGCTTATCATGAGATACTCTACCTCAGGCGAGCAATAGCTCGAGATTTCCTTAGAAGTTCTATCCTGCCGGTGCAGCGTATAACCAGCAAGCTGTATGTTGATAGTGTCGTCGTTCAGCCACGACACTGTGAAGCATAAGATATTACACTTCTGAATGACCGGTTGGTAGTTTAATCTTCAACGTAGGTCAGAATGGAAGGAAGTGGGAGTTTATTCGATCACCAACAAATTCTCAGAAGGCCCGCCTCCGGCCCCTTTCTCTCCACCTGTTCCTGAGAAAGCAGTATATCGTTCGAGTTGGGCTTGTCAGACCTGCTAAAGGAAAAAAAAGGATTCTTCAGCAACATTATGTACAAAATAAGTAAACAAATCAGTTACAAACAATGCAAATAAACAAACAAAAAAGCACAATTGGTTGGGGGCACGTAAACCGTCTGCCTTCTACTACGGCACAATTTTCATCTTTGAGATGTTTCTTCAACTTGATTGGAGTTCACCTGTGTTACATTCAAATGATTGGACATGATTTGGAAAGGCACACACCTAGCTATGTAAGGTCCCACAGTTGACAATGCAAAACCAAGCCATGTGGTGGAAGGAATTGTCCGTAGAGCTCCGAAACAGGATTGTGTCGAGGCACAGATTCTGGAGAAGGATACCAAAACATTTCTGCAGCATTGAAGGTCCCCAAGAACACAGTGGCCTCCATCATTATTAAATGGAAGAAGTTTGGAACCACCAAGACTAATCTAGAGCTGGCCCCCCAGCCAAACTGAGCACTCGGGGGAGATGGGCCTTGGTCAGGGAGGTGACCAAGAACCCGATGGTCACTCTGACAGAGCTCCAGAGTTCCTCTGTGGAGATGGGAAAACCTTCCAAAAGGCAACTATCTCTGCAGCAGTCCACCAAACAGGCATTTATGGTAGAGAGGCCAGGCGGAAGCCAATCTTCAGTAAAAGACACATGACAACCCGCTTGGAGTTTGCCAAAAGGCACCCAAAGACTCTCAGACCATGAGAAACAAAATTCTCTGGTCTGATGAAACCAAGATTGAACTCTTTGGCCTGAATGCCAAGCATCACGTCAGGAGGAAACCTGGCACCATCCCTATGGTGAAGCATGATGGTTGCATCATGCTGTGGGGATGTTTTTCAGGGGCAGGGACTGGGAGACTAGTCAGGATCGAGGGAAAGATGAACGGAACAAAGTTCAGAGAGATAAAAACCTGGTCCAGAGTGCTCAGGACCTCCGACTGGGGCGAAGGTTCACCTTCCAACAGGACAATGACCCTAAGCACACAGCCAGGACAATGCAGGAGTGGCTTTGGGACAAGTCTCTGAATGTCCTTGAGTGGCAGCGCCAGAGCCCGGACTTGAACCCGATGGAACATCTCTGAAGAGACCTGAAAATAGCTGTGCAGCAACGCTCCCCATCCAACCTGACAGAGCTTGAGTGGATCTGCAGAGATGAATGGGAGAAACTCCCCAAATACAGGTGTGCCGAGGTTGTAGCGTATTACACAAGAAGACTCAATTCTGTAATTGCTGCCAAAGGTGCTTCAACAAAGTACTGAGTAAAGTGTCTGAATTCTTACGTAAACGTGATTTTTTCCATTTTTTATTTTTAATCTAGCCTTAGCCCATATAATATTATTTCATGAAATCTTTCAGACAATCCATATATGAACCATGGGTTAGATCTATATTTTATCCTTCATCTCTTATATGAGGCATGCTTATCTGCAAGATAATTAAACAGAGAGGTAAAACATTTAAGGTCCTGGTTCAAATCAGAGATTGAGGACACATCCTCCCAGTCATACAATCCCAGGTCATACAGCAAATGTTGCTCATTGAATGTTCTGAAATTTCTTTATTTGTGATAATGCATTTATCCGATTTTGGTAGCTTAGTATCAATGGGACAATCGTCACTGAGCTCGTAAGCAAAGATTCCATTGGCTGTATACTTTTGAGGTGCGTTCGTCAGAACTATATCCAAAATAGTAGATTTTTCAGGGTGTTTTAAGTTGGGGCGGGTTGGTTTAGTTGTCGGTTGAGTTTTCTCACTATAAGTATCTTTCAGTCTATCTGATTCTGGCATCAACCAATCCAGGTTAAGATCACCCAATATTAATATTTAAAATTTAGCATAGTTAGACAGCAAGTCAGACAATATGCTAAGAGCATTTGGGAGGGCCAAGGGAGGTCGATAAACCCCCACTAACGTTAGTTGGGCATTATTACCAAGGCCCAAATTTAGGACAAGGCATTCAAATTGCTTGTGGACAGTGGTGGTAATACACACAGCAACATTCAAGTTGTTCTTTATGAATATGTCGACACCCTCACCTCTGCCAGATCTGTCAGATCTAAAAATAAAAATAAATCTAATCTATTTATAGACACATCAGATTCTGGCACAAACATGTTTTAATCAAGTCTCAGTAATTATCAAAATGTCCAGAATTACATTAAGATCCATTTTCAAAATCAAACTTCTGACATTTACATGAATCAGTCCTAGGCTCTAAAACAAACATGCTATGTTCAGTAGGTAACCCTCTATATGAAATAGCCATTGGGTTTGCTTGAAATGCAATTGCTACAAGACTTCTTAGAACTGTGCCATTTGGCCAATGCCTCGAACAAGGACGTAGATTAATACAATACTCATTCAGGGTTACCGGTTTCGGGTGAGGACTGATATTCGTTCACTTTTTTAGTACCTTTTCAATGTTAGCACTCAGCATCCAAACTCCTCTCCTGTTTGGGTGTAGGCCGCCCCTTTTTATGAACTGTGGTCACTCCCAAAATGGATTGAAATTGTCAATAAAATCCCAGGCTTTTTCAGAGCAGAGTCCTTGACCCTCTCCACTGTGGACCCATCGATATGGACGGGGGCGTGCTCTCTCTGCTGTCTCCTGTAGTCCACGATCAACTCAATCGTTTTGTTGACGTTGTGGGAGAGGTTATGTATCTGGCACCACTCCACCAGGGCTCTCACCTCCTCCCTGTAAGTTGTATCATCGTCGTTGGTAATCAGCCCTACCACTGTTGTGTTGTCAGCAATCTTGATGATTGAGTTAGAGACGTGCGTGGCCATGCAGTCATGGGTGAACAGGGAGTACAGGAGGGGGCTGAGCATGCACCATGGTGGGTCCCCCTGTTGAGGATCAGCCTGGAGGAGGTGTTGTTGCCTACTTTCACCACTTGGTGTCGACTTGCCAGGAAGTCCAGGAACCAGTTGCACAGGGAAGGGTTCAGACCCAGGGCCCTGAGCTTAGTGATGAGCTTGGAGGGCACTGTGGTGTTGAAGGCTGAGCTGGAGTCAATGAACAGCATTCTTACATACTGTGGGTATTTCTCTTGTCCAGGTGGGATAGGTCAGTGTGCAGTGCACACATTTACCACAGTCACAAAATTGTGCATACTGTTTGTCTGGAGAAAGCATAAATGTATGTTTCGATTAACATAGCGTGATTGCAACCTTTACTTTGCATTAAGCTATGGGCACAGGTCCTGCCTACACGTTAGTGAAATGTTTGAGTTGATAGCATATGATATGGCACTATGAATGATCCTTTACACTACGACCATGGAATTGTTTGTGTGTGGTTGAGCGCGTGACAACGTTGTGCTATAGAGTAGCAAAGAGCCCAGACAGCCCCTTGCCTTCTCTCTTTCTCCCCTCGCATGGGACAGGCACAGCTGTCAGATCAAAATCAATCGCATTAAAGCACGTGCAAGCTAAATATTTCATTCTTGCCTTGGGAACCAATTAAGTGCTACACATGAAGTCGGAGGGACTGGTTGAGCCGGAGTCGTACTGGTGCATACCAGCTGCTCCGCAGCCTACAACCCCATGCAAATGTGTCAGTCGGAGCGTTCGGCTTCAATTACCTAGTGATGTTTTAAAAATGCACCAAAGGCAGACTGGCAGGCCGGAATTGGAGGAGATCCACCCCAGGTATGTTGTTTATTTTGTTGTTGTCTGTTCCGCTGGCTGTAACGCATTTGCCCTTATTGCAGATGTGAGACTTTGTCATGAGGAGGGGCCCCGGGCCTTCGAGAAAACAGACTGGCAGGCACACTGTATTTTGATATAGGTGATAAACTTTTATTCTGAGAGAAACAGAGAAGGACAGAGAGAAAGTGAGCGAGTGAAAGCAAGAGAAGGAGAGAGGGTATGATTGATAATGGTGCTGACAGAGCCCCTCTGGCCATGCTCTCTGTGGCAGAATGGGGAGACATGGCCTCCCTGCATGAGACTGAGACGTCCCTCCACTCCGTCCCAGCACACACTCCACATCTGGTGGGATCGCCCACGCTAGGTCAGGGGTCAAGGCACTATGGGGCTACCCCAGAACTCACATCCAAGGACTCACACCTCAGGATGCTCAGAAAACACAAGAGCTGCTGGATCTATGCAATAATCTAGATCCACTGTGTTCAGGCCCAATTGTCCTCAATATATTGCTCTTTGTACAGACTTCATGCATTCAGAAATCAAGTTATATTTTAGTAGATTAAACACGTTGACAAATTTGTGATAAAATCATGCTAAAAGAAAACTAATGGAAACAAATTGTAATAGTCACATGCGCCGAATACAACAGGTATTCACCTTACAGTGAAATCCTTACTTACGAGCCCCTAACCAACAGTACAGTTAAAAAAATACAGATAAGAATAAGAGAAAAGTAACAAGTAAGCAGCAGCAGTAAAACATAACAATATATACAGGTGGGTGCCGGTACAGAGTCAATGTTCGGGGGTACCAGTAAATTGAAGTAATATGTATATGTAGGTAGAATTAATTAAAGTGTCTATGCATAGATGACAACAGAGAGTGGCAGTGGTGTGGAGAGGGGAGGGGGGGACAATGCAAATAGTCTGGGTAGCCATTTGACTAGATGTTCAGGAGTCTTATGGCTTGGGGGTAGAAGCTGTTTAGAAACCTCTTGGACCTAGATTTGGTTCTCCGGTACCGCTTGCTGTGTGGTAGCAGGGAGAACAGTCTATGACTAGGGTGGCTGGAGTCTGACATTTTTTGGGGGGCCTTCCTCTGACACCACCTGGCATAGAGGTCCTGGATTGCAGGAAGCTTGCATTACATATGAACAAAGGCTAAGACGTAGATTGCAGGGGTGCTTGCTTGTGGTGCATTGGTGGGTGTGTGTGCGTGTGGCTGTGTGTACATGTGTTAGTTCCTGCGTGCGTGCAAGTAGACAGCACTGATGAATTAGACATAAATTATGAAGTAGCTCAGGGACTGATTTGTGATAGCAAGAGCGCTCATCAACAGGGAACACTAATACTTTTGAATGCTATGCTGTTTGATGTTGATCAAGTTCAACTTGCTTGACAGGGCTGAGAAGACTTTGGGGACCATACCAGAGAGCACACTCAGACAGGTGAAAGAAGAGAGGGACAATAACACTCACAAACACACACACACACACACACACACACACACACACATTCCCTAATGCAATACAATTTTCAGGTAAACCAGAGAAACAGGTTATTTAAAATTGGATCTTGGTTTCTTAATTGTACCTCCTAATAACAGCATGTGGAGATGTTATGCTCCATAGACATTTTTCCCGAAAACTTCCTTGAAAAACAACTCTGACTGACTGGTGCCTGTAAGTCTTTGTAACCATGCATAATAGTATTCATGGCATTCTATTGTAATTTAGTTGCATGGGAGGCAGGTCATTTGATGCTGTCACCATTTAACCGGAGAGAGGGTTGGCCTGTCCACACCTCCTTCCTTAGCCCGTCTGGGCTGAGTTAGGGTGGGTTTGTGGAGACTGGAGAGCATGGCCTCATTATGAAGGAGATAAAGACTGTTAAGGCTGTTTGGTCTTGGGCTGGGTCCAGCCCCTATGGTGAAACACACCTGCTCCCCTCTTTAAAGAGCCCTGCTCCAGTTTAGCTCTTGGCCACGGTTGGGTAATGACCTATCCAGGGGGCAGTAGCGCCCGCTTCGTTTAGCCTGTCGTTAAGACCCAGAGACACCAACATACTGAGGCACAGGGCCCTGCCAACAAGACAGCACACCGCGTCTCTGCCAAACATCTAACATCCAAACCTATTCTGTTACACTGTAAAACCATGAAACATGTTTACAACTTTAACGTCAACATTTAAAGCATAAACATTAGTCATTTAGATGTGCCAATAAGTGTTCTCATCTTAATCACAGGCATTTAGAATGTACGATTACTTGTATTTGTATACAAACTGCACTTACATTACATTAAAAAACTAAATATAGAACAGTACATCATATAAAATTAGTACACCACTACATATCTACAATACAAAATGTATAATACCACCATACAACAATATTACAATGTACGTGTGTGTGCTCGCGCTTGTGTGCGTATGTGTGTTTCTGTATCTTTGTGTGTGTCTCTTCACGGTCCCCGCTGTTCCATAAGATATATTTGTATCTGTTTCTTAAATCTGATTATACTGCTTGCATCAGTTACCTGATGTGGAATAGAGTTCCATGTAGTCATGATAGTCATGTAAACATGATAGTCAGCTTTTTCCAGTCCATTTCCAATAAGGAGAACACCTATATCTCCTAAGTGTTCAAATTTTAAACACTAGTGTTTACTTTGCCATCATCCTGTTTAGAGTGCATTTAGTCATTAAAAATGGATGTGACTTTCCATTTATTTTATTCAGATCAGTGTTAGGCAGCGGCAGAACTAGGGTTTTCTACATGGGGTTGGCAGGGGGTGGCCAAGGCTACTTCAGGGGTCCATAGACCATGACAGAAAATTAGTGTGTAAACCTAACCTGGCATCTAAGGAGCATGAATGAATCCTATGATTGCTGAATAGAGGTAGAAGTGATAATTCACTTAACTGGAGTTCTTCAATGTGGCAGATAATGTGGTCCAAAAGGATTACTTCACTAGAATTCTTTAATATACAGTGTCCCTACCTCGGAACTGCAGCTCAATTTCTCTCTCTCTCTCTCTCTCTCTCTCTCTCTCTCTCTTTCTCTCTCTCTCTCTCTTTCTCTCTCTCTCTCGCTCTCTCTCTCTCTCTCTCTCGCTCTCTCTCTCTCTCGCTCTCTCTCTCTCTCTCTCTCTCTTTCTCTCTCTCTCTGTCTCTCCCTCTCTGAGACCGGCGAGACCTGGGTCACTCTGTTTTCATTAATATATAATCTGGGTCTATAAGTGTTGAACATCCTAAATACTTTCAGAACATAAAGCTCACGCACCATAAATTGCATAGGTTATTTACAAAAAAAAAGAAATTTACAAACAAAAAAAACGCAATTTGACATACCAGGTATCAAGCAGAAAATAAAAATCATTTTAGTGCCCATCAATATTACAAACTTACAGTATGATATTTATGCTTAAATATATTATGTTAACTAATAGCAAAGTAAAGTTTGGGAATTGACCTAATCAAGACCAAATTAAATCTGTGTGACATGATGCCCTTTGGATTTATCATTTTAGAATTTACTAGCTAGTACACAGTGCAGGTTTTTAATCATGACCAGAGGGACCGCCTAAGTAACAAATTATCCTAGGTAGATTTACAACAGCATAATTCTGCGGTTCTGGTGAGAACTGGCAAAATGTTTTACAAACTCATCCATGTTGTGGGAGCGTGCCCTCCTTGACTCAACACTGAGAATTCTGAGGTGACTTAACCTGTCATCAACCACGGTTGTCCTAAGGTGGGATTTAATCAGTTTCTCTCGCAAGAAGCACTGCTGACTGGAACCATGCTTCCTGCCATCCAGGACCTGTATACCAGGCAGTGTCAGAGGAAGGCCTTAAAAATTGTCAAAGACTCCAGCCTCCCTAGTCATAGACTGTTCTCCCTGCTACCACACGGCTAGCGGTACCGGAGCACCAAGTCTAGGTCCAAGAGGCTTCTAAATAGCTTCGACCCCCAAGCCATAAGACTCCTGAACATCTAGTCAAATGGCTACCCAGACTATTCACTTTGCCCCCCACTCCCCTCTCCACACCACTGCCACTCTCTGTTATAATCTATGCACAGTCACTTAATTAACTCTACCTACATCTACATACTACCTCAAATAACCGGTGCCCCCGCACATTGTCTCTGTACCGGCACCCTCCAGTATATATTGTTATTTTTTTACTGCTGCTCTTTAATTACTTGTTACTTTTATCTCTTATTCTTATCCGTATTTTTTTTTAACTGCATTGTCGCTTAGGGGCTCGTAAGTAAGCACTTTACTGTAAGGTAAACTGTAAGTTAACATTTGATTTGATTTGATTTTGCCTGGTGTAACAACGCAAATCTACAAAGTCAAAATAGCTCATGGAAGACCTCTTTATAAGGTTCTAGAAACACAACAAAGTCAAGGAGAGTAGACAGTCTGTCCCTTCCACTTTTCATTCTCCCATCAAGAAGCCGTTTGGTTTGGTGAACCTCATGTTTGAGGTCCTCTAAATCTGACTCAAAGATCTGAGCAAAGGCAAACAGAGGCTCCTCATTCAAGAATGTTGTACTCTTTGGGTTGAGAGACTGGACCCCTTGCATTATCTCACAATTCTTCTTTGAATAATGCCTCTGCAGCTCAGCTATGAGACTGTCAAGCACAAAGCACTTGGTAAAAGATAGCTCTTTGGAAGCTCTCACCATCACTTTGGTCACACTGTTTCTGTCCTACAGTGTGCATCAACAATGAGTCGTGAAATCTTAAGCTTGTTTTAGGCTGTCTTTTACACACTGTTTGTACACTTGTTTTGCAGTGCTTTGCAATCTCTTCAACCTCTTTCCATAGTTCTCCAAAGTAACCCTCACTTCTATAGTCCTGTAATGTGTCTGTAAGGGCACCTTCTAGATCCACAGCCCTTGCTAGGTCAAGAGAGCTTGATTGGAGCATGTCAGAAAGACATTTGGCATCACCAAACACTTTACAAAAGGTAACCAAAAGCCCTATGAAATATAAATCTATCAGAGAAAGAAGGCCCCTTGCCTCCACTGATCTATCACCACTATTTTCAAGTGTGATATCCTGTAGCAGTCTCAGAACTGCTGGAAGCCTGTCCCTCAGATTACGGCTTCCCATGTATCTGCATCCCCACCATACATCCGTAAGTCTCTGTTGTTCCCTGGGCTACTGCTGGGGACACAGCTCTTTCTGAACTGCAAGCCACTTGAGATGAACGTACGAGCCAGATACAAAGTTATAAAGCTTCTTCTGCAGGAGAGCAAAAAAGTTAACTGACTCAGGCACCGATTTTACAGCATCGACAAGAACCAAAGTCAAACAATGTGCATTACAGTGCACATAAAATGCAAATATTGTGTCACGGTGTGCACTACTGGTTGAAGGTAAGTCAGGTGCAGGAGAGCAGAGATGGGTGATAATAGGCGCACTTTATTCATATCCAATGAAAATAGCAACATACGCCCAAAGTACACGAAATGGTACAAAAACCAACACACACTGGCCAAACACAGACCCGGTGCTAACCAGCCAAATACGGGCTACACGTAACAAACAAACAATTTCACACAAAGACATGAGGGGGAACAGAGGAATAAATACATGATGTGTGATTGGGAATGAAAACCAGGTGTGCAGGGAACAAGACAAAACAAATGGATAAATGAAAAAATGGAGCGGCGATGGCTAGAAAGCCGGTGACATCGACCGCCGAACACTGCCCGAACAAGGAGAGGAGCCGACTTCGGCGGAAGTCGTGACAACTTGCACTGTTTTTAATCCGTGCAGACACACCAGAATGCTTTGCACTCATGACGGATGCACCGTCATAGCCTTGTCCCAGAAAATTATTTCTGTAGTCCAGACCATGTTTTTCAAGGCAATCAATTATCATTTATGTGAGACCTGCTGCATCTAATCTTTCAGCTGACT
Source organism: Oncorhynchus masou masou (assembly GCF_036934945.1). Taxonomy (NCBI): domain Eukaryota; kingdom Metazoa; phylum Chordata; class Actinopteri; order Salmoniformes; family Salmonidae; genus Oncorhynchus; species Oncorhynchus masou. Next base: position 51,868,366 of record NC_088235.1, on the reverse strand, counting down.
GAAAGTGTAAAAAGCTTTTGTGAATGGCCCCATATGCAATAGTACCTCACAACTGAATACATTTGTTATTTTTCTTTAAATCTTTGGTTTCATCTGCAATTACACTACAAACTTCACTTTCTTTTACTTCTCTTATTATTTCACTTTGTACCATCTCAGCTAAGCCCTGAAGAACTTTGTTCTGTATTTGGTGGCTTGTGTACTTAGCATTGTCACATGCATGCATCCTTTTCTCTATGAGAGGGTGCTTTGCTATTTCTTCTAAGATTGTCAAAACATTACCCTTGTTGTGAGAGTCATCAGACTCTCGATGACATCTCTGCGCTATATTTTGAGTGGCAGTTAATATGAGCACATCTGCAATTGTTTTAATGTAAGTACAATTTTCCTCCACTTTCTTGTTCCGGTCTTCATTTATGACATCTAACATTGATGAGTTGCTGTCAATAGCCCTTTTATGCTGATTCCAAGCATACCTAGCATTGATATGATGCACTGCCTTCAAATGGAGCTTAAACCCAGGATCTTTTAACAGCGCCTTTTCCAGTTACAAAACCCTGACTGTGATGTGAAGGCAGATTAAGGTGCATTGAGCAGAGAAAAATGCCTATAGGCGAAACAATAAGTTGAATCTTGATTTACAGAATATTCATGCAGCCAAGAATTGTCCTTATACTAGGAGTTGTTAAAAGCCCTTTTCCTAGTACCATGCTGAGTTCTGGGAAATGTTTTCAAACACAACCGTACAGGAGGGACCCTCTTCTCTGAATCTTGAAATGTCTGAAATACACTTTATAATAATGTGTCATATCTCCATGTAAATGTATAATTAATTAAGGGATCCACAATATTAGATACTAACAGCAGCTAACTAAAATGTGTAGTTTAAAGTATAGGCCTGGCCTACCATCGGGTCCTTTTGGAACAGCACATCTGGTGCTTGATGCAGTTGGGAGGGGTTGGGAGGGGCTCGATGACACCTCCTGGCAGCTCTGGCTCACTGTCCTGCTCAGAGTCAGAGGTCTCTGTGTCATCCCTTGATACATCTATTACATCACAAAATCACAGTAAAAATGCCACAGCCATCAAAACAAGAATACACATGAATCAACAACCAACATTTTAAAGTGAGGCTCAATCTGACAAAATCATCTATTACAAGCTGAAGCAAAACTTAAATTCTGAACTGGGCATGTGACTGGCTGCCTGGTAGATGCTCTGACCTGGTGTTGGTAGACTGGGTCCTTGTGAAGTCTGACCACGCTGACTCTGACTAGCCTCAGGTAGGGAGCTGCTCTGGGGTCTGTTTGCACCTGATCTGCCTGTTTGTGCTTCCTTAAAAAGAAGTCTGATTTATCTCCCTTTCTTTTCATGTTTATTTGACAATATGCAAAAATAAGACCGTCTATGGTTACATCTAACCCTAACCCTAACCCTAATCCTAACCCTGCATTACCCACATTTTAGACCAATCTCAGTCTTAATTACAAATCCCCATTATCATAACTGTAGCTTAAAATCATCTCCCAGCCTACATTACTAGTTAGATCATGGCTAGCCCTACTCTGCAGTAAGTAACTTAGCTAACTATAATTTCTTACACATGTACGATAGGAAACAGGCATTCTGCAAATTGTGGTAATCGTTTGAGTAACGTTAACAGATTGATAATAACAATTGTTTGTTTTGAGTTCAAGTATGAAAATATAACTGAGTTAATGGATTTGAAGTTAATGGATTTTAAATTGCTGAATGTTAACTTTCTGAACACTGACAGCTGTAGCCTACTAGTTACCACACATTAGCTAAACATTCATATACTGTAACTTAAGACACCGCACGGCATATTCGTTTATTACTAGTACAGGTATAAACATAATGTTAGGTTAAATTGGGAACCAATCTCTCTTATCTGAGTAACTGTCTGTTAATGGAGCCAAAGGTCTAACGTTAACTTACACAGCGACTCTACTGTTGTAAAAGTTGTTCTGGAAACCTAAACCCGATGCTAAACCTTAAAACTTACTTCAAAAATGATGCTTTTGCCGATCCCAAAAAGAGCTTGTGGAGCTGTGGAAATATTCTCTGTTCTTCTTCTGTATGTTCTTCTCAATCATATTCTTCTGTATCTTGCAACCAACATTAATCTTTTCTCTTCCTCGTCCCCAATTTGAAAAACGCACCGCCAAACATCAAAATGAATTCTTCTTTCAACAAGAGGTGAAATGAGATGTCAATCAGCATCAAACTGCCAGTAACGAATTCAATTTTGGGATGGCCAAACAGATGTCAGGGGTGTCCAGTGCCACCCCGGACACCCCTCTGGCTCTGCCCCTGGTGTTAGGAATGTCTGTCACCTTAATTACGTTTAAACACAACTGAACATGACATTTGATTCAAGAAATATTTTCAATCTTATAGTATTGTTATTACTCAACTGTGTTGAGTTCATTTCTGTTAACTCTGTGAAAAATATGTGCGGTGGGCCTCAATATCATTTCTTCCAGCATACTTTGTTGCTGGTCGACTTTTAGAACAGTTTGTTTTAAAATTTGTTTCCTCATGCACATTGATTGGTTATTTGATCGTATACTAAACTCGGCTAAAAAAGAAACGTCCTCTCACTGTCAGCTGCGTTTATTTTCAGCAAACTTAACATGTGTAAATATTTGTATGAACATAACAAGATTCAACAACTGAGACATAAACTGAACAAGTTCCATAGACGTGTGACTAACAGAAATGGAATAATGTGTCCCTGAACAAAGGGGGGGGGGGGTTCAAAATCAAAAGTAAAAGCATTAGGTACTGCAGTGCATCTCCTCCTCATGGACTGTACCAGATTTTCCAGATGTTTCTGTGAGATGTTACCCTACTCATCCACCAAGGCACTTGCAAGTTCCCAGACATTTCTGGAGGGGAATGGCCCTAGCCTTCACCCTCAGATCCAACACAGCCCAGACATGCTCAATGGGATTGAGATCCGGGGTCTTCGCTGGCCATGGCAGAACACTTACATTCCTGTCTTGCAAGAAATCATGCACAGAACGAGCAATATGGCTGGTGACATTGTCATACTGAAGGGTCATGTCCACCTCCAAATCGATCCCGCTCCAGAGTACAGGCCTCGGTGTAGCGCTCATTCCTTCGACGATAAACGCGAATCCGACCATCACCCCTGGTGAGACAAAACCGTGACTCGTCAGTGAAGAGCACGGTTGGCTTGTGCCCATAGGCGACGATGTTGCCGGTGATGTCTGGTGAGGACCTGCCTTACAGCAGGCCTACAAGCTCTCAGTCCAGCCTCTCTCAGCCTATTGTGGACAGTCTGAGCACTGATGGAGGGATTGTGCATTCCTGGTGTAACTCGGGCAGTTGTTGTTGCCATACTGTACCTGTCCCACAGGTGGGATGTTCGGATGTACCGATCCTGTGCAGGTGTTGTTACACATGGTCTGCCACTGCGAGGACGATCAGCTGTCGGTCCTGTCTCCCAGTACCACTGTCTTAGGTGTCTCACAGTACGAACATTGCAATTTATTGCCCTGGCCACATCTGCAGTCTTCATGCCTCCTTGCAGCATACCTAAGGCATGTTCACGCAGATGAGCAAGGACCCTGGGCATCTTTCTTTTGGTGTTTTTCAGAGTCAGTAGAAAGGCCTCTTTAGTGTCCTAAGTTTTCATAACTGTGACCTTAATTGCCTACTGTCTGTAAGCTGTTAGTGTCTTAACGAACGTTCCACAGGTGCATGTTAATTAATTGTTTATGGTTCATTGAACAAGCATGGGAAACAGTGTTTAACCCCTTTACAATGAAAATCTGTGAAGTTATTTAGATTTGAATGAATTATCTTTGAAAGACAGGGTCCTGAAAAGGGAAGTTTATTTTTTTGATGAGTTTATAAAATAAATTAATAACTTACATTTTTCTAAACTAATCCAATCTGTAAGGGGTTGGACTTTTTCCAATATGTAAGGGGTTGGATATATTGCACCTGATACTGAGATGGTTGTTCCAGTTTCTTATTTATTTTGTATTTTACCATAGCACTCATTCTGAGTGCAGGTTGTGGGTGATAAGATATTCCAGTTGTTGGATATCCTCCCTCTGGTTGGATTCCGATGGGAATTACTAATCAATTCACAAACCAATGTATTGTGACTTGCAGGTCTGATGTGGCCCATGAGCCAGGAATTTCAGACCACAATGTTGAGGACAACTAGGCCATAACTAAATGTCATATGAATGTTTTAATATGTGGTCATGAAGGGTTTAGTTTTAATTGAAACACATTCACTCAAGAAGTCACTTGGTGAAGGCTTCAGGAATGCAAGTTATTGAAAGCAACAATTAAGTGTCTGTCACTAACAAACACAGTCATGTGTGGGTGTCTCTCATCTTCACTCGAAAGGCATGCTGGGAAATATACAAATATGGCTTTACACCCTATAATGTTAAAACAATACCTCCAGTGTTTAGTGTTTAAAACATGTTCATGTATTTAGAAAGTGTTATAGCGAATAAACATGTTCTGGTGTTTGCAATCTAAACACTGTGACAGGTTTCCGTTGAAATTCTAAATTAACACCTTTAAATATTGTTACAGAAAAGTGTTTAGTTATGAGTTCAGGTCCTAGTCACTTGGTTTTATAGTGTACAGTAGACAGAATATAGGATCTAACTACATTGTATCATGGTGTTTAATATATGTCTCCTTTTGGAACTAAATCAATGATTTAAACTATGGCTTGTTAGGTGTGTGTCTACTCCGATGGTAATTCAAAGAGAAAGACATTGCTAAACGGTATACTATGTGGGTGAGTGCAAGACTAGGAGAACATTCAAGTGCATACCGACACTGTAATTAAAGAACAGAAAGCTGTAGCTTGACACTGCTTGGTTTTCCATTGTCGTTTGGTCTTTGTTGTTCGATGGAAGAAAAAAAGATTTCCCAGTTTCCCAGTTATGTTTTCATCAAAGCTTTTCTTTGGCACTTCAGAGCAAAGTCAGTATGGAAATGTGTTGTGCTGCCTGGAAAGCTGTCAAAAAGCTCCCACCTTGGATGAGAGACTGTGGTAATTCAACTGGGCTCCTGTCTTCTGTGTGTTCAGGTCTCCTCATTATTCAGCTTTGCAGGGTAATGGCGTCTTGCTCTGTTTTATCTGTCAGCTCACAGAAAACTATAGTTTTTTAGCCCTGTATATTAGATGCCAACATCAAAGGCAGCTGTCTTGACACAAGAGGGGAATTTTTTTTATAACAAAAAAAATAGAGGAAACCCTCCCGGTAGGCGAAAATTGAATCTCTTTACGTCTAGGGTGATGTGTGTATTGAGAATAGATTTGTTGGTTGGCATCTATGTGTTTGTTCTGAAGTAAACAGCATGGCTTGTTTGGGTGTAACTGTCAGGTATCTGTGTGTGTCCCGTGTGAAAATGGGTTTGTTCACAAAGTGGGAAATTCACACTCGCTGTCTGATCAATGGGGATTTAAGTTACCAGTGACAAATGCATAAGTGGAGTCAGGAAAGATGCACCCCTGGCATAACAGCAACAGCAGCCACAACTTCCATGAGCATGTTTTGGGATGTTTTTTTCTTAGTTTTTACCAACTGAATGCCACAAAAAGTATTTTACAAACAAGAACATGGATTTGGGCCAGTAACTTTGTTTTGAGTTTGATTCATCTTAGAATGGTAAGTTATTCTCTGAGCCCCCTCACAACTTTTCCCTAGCTATCCCATCCAATCCCTTCCGCTATATGTGTTCATATGGAACCACTGCGCCCTTGGGTGGCCCCCGCTACAGCTGCAGTGGTATTAGCAAGGTGTATGCGAGCGTGTGTGTGTGTGTGTGTGTGAGGGAGGGCTCTTCAGAAGATGGGTAGAGCAAATTAAAACTCACCGCAGGAAACGTTCGCTCTTGGCACTCTTCATCCCTAGCAGCTGCACACACCCCAACCATCATCTGCCATTTTGACACATCCACAGGGCGTAGCAGGGGTGCCAACCTGACACCCCACAGCTCCTAGAGTCTCCAGGCCCCTGCCTCCAGCCAAACAGGTGTGTGACATCATGCCACTGGTTCCTCTTTGGGGCCAGGGGAACAGGCACAGTGACTGGAGAAGAAAGGTGGGAGGTGGAGGGAACAAAAGGAGGTTAGGCCTTTACCTGACAAGCTCATTGATAACGTTTGGGAGCAGAGCCCTTAAGTTGGTGGCAAATTGCCTATGAATTCCCATGCAGATTGCTGGCCAGAGTCCGGTGCTGGGCACTAAATGGACTCATTAGTTATGATTTTTTTGAGTTAGCAGAGAGTTTCACACTCCATAACAGAGCATGTTACTGTAAATCCAGAGACGTTATCAATCTGTGAAGGGTTATTGACGTCCAACTGTTGTTTCAAATCTGAACATTACAAAATAGTACATTTATTCAATTGGAGATAGTGATATAATTCAAACACAAATATTTTTCTTTGTCTCTCTTAAATGATTGAATCAAGAACTTATGCAAAAGAAAATAAGTGGACACACCTACTCATTCAAGGGTTTTTCTTTATTTTTTTGCTTATTTGAGCTGTTCCTGCCATAATATGGACTTGGTCTTTTACCAACAAGGGACATCTTCTGTATACTACCCCTACCTTGTCACAACACAACTGCTTGTCTCAAATTCCACAATCTTACTTTTAACAAGTCACACCTGATAATTGAAATGCATTACAGGTGACTACCTTATGAAGCTGGTTGAGAGAATGCCAAGAGTTTGCAAAGCTGTCATCAAGGCAAAGGGTAGCTACTTGGAAGAATCACAAATATAAAATATCAAATATAAAATAAAATAAAAATTTTAAACACTTTTTGGGTTATACATGGTTCCATATGTGTTATTTTATAGTTTTGATATCTTCTCTATTATTATCTAATGTAGAAAATAGTCTAAATAAATAAAATAATTATTTGAATGAGTAGGTATGTCCAAACCTTTGACTGGCACTGTACATATTTAGAATGTATCTTCCAGATATACTTCTCTGCTTTCCATACTTCAGTAAAATCCCGAGTGACAGATAGCGTAGCAGAGGATAGGGAGGCTGTGAGTAGCCTGGGGGGTTCCTGAAGGCACCCGTCTGGGACCTGTTCATAATCACTGGACAGACATAGTGACGCACAGACAAACACAGTCAGGGTTGTGGTACAGTGGTACAGCCTCTCTCCCCCGGCTTCCCCAGCCCGAGTCAGCACCCCAAGGCTACCTGTTATGGTGATCCCCTGGTCTGGTCTCTCATCCTGGTCAAGAATCTCACATGTTGTCAGTTGTCTCCAGCGCGTGTTGAATAAGACCAGGATGTTGATGAGATGAAGGGGACAGAGGAAAGGGTTGGAGGGGAGAAGGCGGTGGCATAGGATGTGAGGTTGGGGAGGGCTCTCTCATCACACTGAGAGGGATGAGTTTGTTGTCAAGAATCCACAAGAACCAAACTATGAAGGTAGAATATAACTCACATAGACCTACTGTTGGACCAAATGGAAAGATACAGTATATTGAAGCTAACAATGATGATTACATTCACAGATTCTATACTCTATCTGTTAATGTCTCATATTGTTGATTCAATTATATTAAAACACATTATAAGGAAATAAAAAGGGTTGGATTTAGAAATGTAACAACATTGATGCCTTTATCAAGACTTTAATATGAATGTGTTTATAATAAAGTATGGTACATCAGTGACTGATTTCTGTTTGTTGGTCTAAGCATGTACAGTAGCATCCATTGATGTGTTTCTGTGAGTCCACAGACAGCTTTTCTCTTGGCTTCACCTAAGGGTTTTTCTCCTCTTGTTGCTGTTCAACAACACTTTCCATCCTGATGAGCTGCTACTGGAGATTCAGTAACCTCTTTTAAAATGTTTTATTTATTTAACTAGGCAAGCCAGTTAAGAACTAATTCTTATTTTCAATGATGGTCTAGGAACAGTGGGTTAACTGCCTTGTTCAGGGGCAGAATGACAGATTTGTACCTTGTCAGCTCAGACATTAGATCTTGCAACCTTTCGGTTGCTAGTCCAACGCTCTAACCACTAAGCTACGCTGCCGCCCTCAACCTGTGGGCAAGTATATTATGTCTATCTGGATATTCATATATAGCTGGCTAGCTGTGAAAGCTGAAGACAAACACTGGCTATTTCCGAATCTGCTATTTGTTCAATGGTCCGTGGTTCACTAAGATATCTGGAAGCGTGGAGCAGGTGAGTCCCATGCTGTCACCAGTGGTGTAAAGTACTTAAGTAAAAATACTTTAAAGCACTACTTAAGTCGGATTTTGTGGTGTCTGTACTTTACTTTACTATTTATAATTTTGTCTACTTTAACTTTTACTTCACTACATTCCTAAATAAAGTAATGTACTTTTTACTCCATCAATTTTCCCTGACACCCAAAAGCACTCTTTACATTTTGAGTGCTTAGCAGGACAGGAAAATGGTCCAATTCTCTCACTTATCAATAGAACGTCCCTGGTTAACCCTATTGCTTCTGATCTGGCGGACTCATAGCACACATGCTTTGTTTGTTAATTATGTTTGAATGTTGGAGAGTGCCCCTGGCTATCCATAAGTAAAAACAACAAGAAAATAGTGCTGTCTGGTTGACTTTATATAAGGAATTTTAAATGATTTATATTTAAATGTACTTTTGATATTTAAGAATATTTCAAATCAAATACTTTTAGACTTTTACTCAAGTAGAATTTTACTGGTGTCTTTCAACTTTTACTTGAGTCATTTTCTATTAAAATATCTTTACTTTTACTCAAGTATGACGCTTGGGTACTTTTTCTACTACTGGCTGTCACCAGTTTGGTTTGATTAGGGTTCTGAGCCAGCTGGCCTGATCAGACCATGGGAACCAATGCAGGCTTGAGATATGCTGCATGCCTATGTGTGTGTAAACAAATGTGAATGCAAGTAATGCATGTCCATGAAAGAAGTTTGAGTTACTCATGCAAGGAGTTGTACATCCTTGTCTCTGTGAATTCATTTGTTTATATTCTGTCTTACTTGCTTTATCTGAGAGAGCTTACCTGGGGAAAAAGCGGTGTATGGGGTGTAGAATATTATGTGGGGTGGGCTTACCACCAGAGACGTCCACTGACCTACAGTCTTAGGGCTGTTGGACTGGAACCAGGGCCTTGTTCTGACAAAGCAAGCTTTGCTTGAGCTGTGACGGATGGCGCCGGTCCATTTGAGAGCCCCTAAGCAGGTGTGTCTCGTTCACATCTGCAGGGGAGCACAGTGAACCGAGACAAAATGGCAAACGCACTGGGCCCCATCCGCTACCTGTGCACTGAGACACACTAATGATTATGGATGCAAGCATATTAACGGTCACATCTGTAAGGGAGCACAACATCCAGCACACTGGGACTGAGTCAGCACTTTCAACTCCCCACTGGAAAATAGGCATACTGGTGTCAATGTGGAAAATGGTGCATCTGTCTCCCTCGTAGGGCATAAGATAACTTGACCATTGTTCTAGCTCTCAGTATGTGTCGACATGAGATATTCTTCCTCTATACTATAGAGTTCCGAAGTTTGCCAGTTTAACTTGAGTATCCACTTCAACTGGATTTCCCCAAGAAGGGCAGACATTCAGGACCTTGAGGCAAAACAAGAAACACAAAATGATCTAATGAATTCATCAGCTTGAAAACAGCTTTAAATATTAATTCTAAGAGTATAGGTAATAAATTAGTTATTACTCATTGACTCATTATTTAAAAATGCATAATGTCATTTGCATAGTTTTTTTTCCAGATAGGAAATAATAATGGGTATAGTTGTCTTGTAGTGTCTTTCATGACGGATGAAGCTTGTGTCTTTTTGTTCCCCCATCCTCCCTCTCTCCTACTTGCTTCTCATTAAAGTTTTAAAGGAGGCTGTTTTAATTGTCAATCCTTTGACAGGTTGATAAAAGCAACTTGACAATTAAGTTCATGGGTGCCGTTATGCATATTAACGAGGTCTTATTTGGTTTTCTATTGTTATTGCAAGGAGCACTCCTGGTGGAGATAAATGTCAACCATTAACTTTTTCTCTGCTAGGAACGAAGCGTAATTAAGCCTGCTATTGTAAGACTGCCAGTGGAGACTCTAGAGAGGACAACTTTCAGTATTCACTCTATCAATGAGTAATACCAATTCTATAACACTACAGTAACAATATTACACCAAGTATGCCACGAAATACTGCAACTGTAACAGTCTCTGGCACTATACTGTTCACGGATCAATGGCAATCACCTAGCTTCCCTTCCAAGTCAACTCTAATGTAGGTAAAAAGACGTCAACTTCCGATGATTCGGTTTCTTATGACTGTTGACAATATTTCTGTAAAATTTCTATATAAGACTAGCAAGAACATTAGGTAAAGGGAAAGGCGGCAGGGGTGAGAGAAAGTAGGCAAGAGAGAGATGTGACTGAGAGAAGAGGTGATAGAATATGAAGAGTGGACAAGAGAGTTGGAGAAACATAGGGTGCAGCCAGATTACCCAGCACACCTTGCACCACTCTGCAGGGCCCACACACTCACATCAAAGCGGTACCCCATCTGCCCGAGGCACAGTCAGCCCCCTGTCCATCCCCCATGTCACTCCTCACATCCTCCTGTTCATGTTGAATAATTGACAGATCTGTTTTACATGCTCAGCATTTGCTAGGACATGGCATTGTGACTCCGAATGGGGCATGACTCCACCAGGGCACTGGGTTGGCTGACTTCATTACAATGGAGGCCTACTAATACTCTATGGGGCTGAATTCAATCAAACTTGCACTGGTAAAATATTGTTGTTACCACGGTGTAAAAGCACACTCTTTGGAAGAGTAATGAAAAAAAAAAGTTATTTTGATTACGATTACAATTATTTTTTTAGCCATGAAGTGCCTGCAGGTTGAATTTAAAAAAAACATTTGGATTATGATTACAATTCTTGATTTACTTATGATTTGGGGCGGCAGTGTAGCCTAGTGGTTAGAGCGTTGGACTAGTTACCGGAAGGTTGAGAGTTCAAACCCCCGAGCTGACAAGGTACAAAATCTGTCGTTCTGCCCCTGAACAGGCAGTGTTCCCAGGCCGTCATTGAAAATAAGAATTTGTTCTTAACTGACTTGCCTGGTTAAATAAAGGTAAAAAAAAAATAATAATTGGTTTGATTGAAAAAAATAAGTGCATTTCTTTCCCCACACGTTACTGGTTCAACAATAACAAGTATCTCATGTGTACTTATTACTGATTGTGCTGAACATTTTTGGCTGTCTCACAACAAAGACAGAATGTCCATGCATCGAAAACGACAATGACTCCCCTGCTATCTGAAGGGGATGGGTGTGTTTGTGCCAGAATAATCTCTGAAGTCATATAAGTCAATAACCAGTCTGTCAAGCCAGGTCTCTTTCAGGGTCTTTTAATACCAGTTACAGTAGGAGGTTTAGTGGATACCCCCTGACTTTGGTGCAGTAATAGTTTCAACAACTGGAATGCAACTTTGGATAAATTGTGTTTGGTGGTTTGATAAAAGGGTGGTTTGATGGGTGATACAAGTGATTGTCATCATTTTATTTGAGAGGGAATTCATCTAAAATCCAAACATTGTTGTTATTACTGTAATACCAAATAGGCGTGGTTGCCAATCTGTGAATATGGACGTTAGGATTGGGATAGACAACAGTGTACACAGTACTAGATCTGTTTTATCTCAAGACAACGAGGGAAACCCTGACTCTGTTCATTTTGATCCTTGACCTCTGAAGTGTGTTGCCACCACCCTGAGGGCTTGGCTCGGCCCAACCTTTCCCACAGCCCCCTGGGAATGATAATCTCAGTGTGGGCGTTTACAACAGACGCCAGACACAACACTATTAGCCACAACCCTACTGCTGCTCATTAGGACCCTGGTCGATAAGAGGTGACCGCCGAGATCGCCAGCGCTGCAGAACCACCAACCAGCTATATCACTCTTCAGAGTTATTATTATAAACAGGAGTGTCTGAGACCTCTCCTTATGGCTGTAAATTGGGAAGGTTGGCCTGAGTAAGTGAATGACTGTAGCTACCTTAATTATAACATATACTACTTTAGTCTGCAAAAGAATATTGTCTGCATTAAATATGGAAGTAATAAGTGGGTGTTCTGGTCTCCTGTCTTCTTTATGGGGTTGGTATGACACATCGCTAAGAAAAGAGAAACCTAGGCTGGGATTTAATCACATCGCACTTTGTGGAAAATGCGTAATTTAAAGGTAGTTTTCGATTGAGCCGGCATATCCAGTCTTTACCTTGCATGAGGTCTCGGCAAACGCGGGAACATTGCTTTTAAAAGCACCATTGTTGTCAAAGGTATACGGATTGAATCACGACCCTAGTGACAGGTAGGGTAGAGTCTAACAATCACAGAGAAGATATTTTAGGGTTGATGAACCTCATATACCATGGACAAAGGGTTTGTAAAATTGACATTGGAAATGTGTTTTTCATGATGTCAATATTATTGTTACAATGGCAGTCATTTGTGAACCTACAATGGTAACATCAAATTCTCTGAGAGACCAGATCACAACGTGTAAAAAAAATGAACTACCTAGTTGCTTTATAAAATAGTGATTATAGGATCTGTTTTGTTTTATCAAAAGAGCAAAATAACTTGCCATTCATTTCTCTATTTCTTTGCTTTAAATGAGAGTTGTGGACCTATAACTCACAGGAAATAGAAGATAAAAGAAGCTGATCCTGCATGTGTATTCAGCTGAGAGGTGAATCATATCGAGGCAAAATGTGAAACTAAGAAAAAGGGGAGATGTATTGATTTTTGGTGGAGCCAGGGAAAGAAAAGAGAGGGAATAAAGAAGTGCTCTTTGGCCGATGTGTCCAAATGATGTCCAGTGGGAGCTGCTTAATGGTGGGGGAGGGGTGAAGGGGGGTGAAGGGGGTGAGGTGGGGATGACGGGGGCAGGTGCCTACCCTGACTAAGGCATGGAACTGCCCTTAGGCTAGGGCTAATAGTATTGGCTGAGCTTACTATAAGCAGCTCTCTCCTAATGGCCAACTATGAGTGTGCCACAGGACAGACAGGTATTGATTGGTTCAAATGCTCTCGAGTTGACAACAGCAAAAAGTGAATACCTTTCAGGCATATATAAACTCCCAGCAAATTTTGTCACCCAGCAAGGTAATTAAAAATGCGCGCTTAGAGTAGATACACTCATTAAAAGTGCATATAATCTTTCATCTCTCACACGCACACATAAAAAAACACACGCATGCACACACACTCTCTCTATCCTCAAATCATTTGCCTTGTTTAGAGTGAATGACCTCTACTTTTTAACACTGACGTCCTAGGTGACCTACCATCATTGAAGAACTTACATTTTTCATCTGTGAGAGCCTTGAGGAAAAATAACTCTAATGCAAATGATTCAGAAGGAAATTGTGTTTTTTTGTTTTGATGAATGTGTATTAATTTTGTACTCAGTTATGGATTGAACCATAATGTAGAGGGTTGGCATACTGCATCTCTTTGAAAAACGAGCAGCATGCAGGTAAGCCTATATTTTACATGGAACAATACCATATATGTTAGCTTTGTTGCCATGTTTTCATGCCTTACCCCCGTCCCCCGTCCCCCCCTTCCCCAAATGCTGTGTACAAGATTTTCTCTTATTCACAAGAGGCACTTTCCAGACTGCTTGAGGCATCTGCTTTTGATTGCATAATTCTCCAGAGAAGAACAACACAAAACAAAAATACTGACTGAATGCAGACCTATAATATACCGAACAAATAACAAACCAGCTCTACTCTTCGTATCCACGGTTCCTAAAGAGAAGGAATTGGAAAATAAATTCTTACTTGATACCTTAGCTCATTCTAAAGGCACTGGAGAATGATGATGAGAGGGGATACAACCTTTTTTCCTGACTGAGAAGCGTATAGGCCATAGCCCAGACTGTCTATGTTGCCTGATGGGATCAAACACCGTGCCAGTGGGACAAAAGGCTCCACTACTAGCTCATCTTCCTAATGTCACAATCAAGAGAATTAAGGTGATCAAAATATTGGGAATAGTTTTGTTTTTGGGAAACAAAGGCAACCACTTTGTCTTAATGAGACAATATGTTTTCATGGGTGATAAAATGCTAAATAAAACTGATAAAATATAAATATCCATGTTTTGAGACTAGCATGGTTTCATCTGAACTTTCTCTACATTGTGCTGGGAGTTGATGTTCATTTAATACTGAGTGAACGTGGGCACAATCAGACTGTGTGTTGTATGACTGGAACTCTCTCAAATTATGTGACATTTTTTTTCTCTCCAAAAGTCAAGGAAAGGACCGCTACATTCTAATGATAGTGCTGCTCTCAAAACAGTAGCTTTTTAGTTTTCTATTAAATGCTCTTTGTCTGGCTGGTTGTGGCGTACAGTGGAGTGCGCTACATTGCTACTTTCTTCTCTACAGGGGCCCTGGGCTCCCCAAGCAATAGGAGTAAATTAGAGTGCACCTGTTCCAGCTCCAAGATAAGCCATCTCCAGGGGCTTTGCTCTGAGTAAAATGAAGTGAGTGAAGAATAAACAGAATATCACAGCATTACCCCACCAAGGTGAAGTTGCTGCCACTCTGGGGAACTGGTTCGTTTTGCACAACACCCAGTGAAATATCCTCCATAAAGCCCAATGGTAGACTGGAGGAACGGCCTTGTTCCCAGAGCACAGAGAACAGAGTTATGTTTAGTGCTCTGAGCAAGGCAGTCTGTTTTTCTATCTATTGGTAAGCTGAAGTTCTATCCTCTAGTACAGTGGTAAAGGAATGGGTCATTTCAAACATGTTGGGACAGAATCAACATAGAACATCTCTGTTGGTCAAATATGCAATAGCTCGCATCTCACATCTTTCTGTACTAATATAAAATATACTCAAATGTATTTCATTAGCTGTGCTAGTCTAACGAAGAAATGTGCCAGTGGATCTCCCCTTTCTTCTCAGCAGCCCAGCTGCATGAGTTACATCTGGCACTCCTTTCTTACAAGAAATAAAAGCTAGAACCCCAGTGTGATATCTGAAGGCCACTGGCCAGAGATGGCTAGTATGCAAAAAACATGCTGTTGGTCCACACATAAGGGAATGGATAATTAGAGGCTAGAATTTAAATCATCACTGCATTGTATGTTTGATTTTCTCCATATCCCACAACATATAACCCCCCCCCCATTAGCCTCCCAATCGCATCTCACCCCAGCACTGTTCACCTATAACACATTATCATTATTGTGGCTAATTGCATGGCTTGCCTTGAAGTCGGGTTGGAGACTCGTGATCTGGGGTTGAAACGTGGACATGGATCCTGTCCTCCCTCACAGCTTGCCATATACTGCTAATTGCTGTGTGGCGATGGGCTAAAACCTACTAAGTGGACATGGCATAGAAAAGTCTGGGGATGAAGGCTTATAGTATGGGTCCAGTGTTAGATGTTGTGGGTCATGGGGAGTGGTGTACCCAAATGATCATGTAAGTACTTTTACTGTTATGAACCGTCTCTAACAGTACAGCGACTTTATCTCAACTCTGTTCCAAAGACTCAAATTTAAATCAGAGAAGTTTAAAGAGAGGGCAATAGAAGAAGGATATCTCTCAAAAGTATGAGGTCACAAGAAAATAAAAATGTTTCATTCTGAAAACATATCTTTGCTATTGATGAGTTTGTGTAAATGATGCTATCCCCCTTAATTCAGATGAGAACAGTTCTATAGTACATTATTAACTTACAACCTCCGATGAGTCACAGCTCCCAATGGGCATTAGGAACAGGAAATGAAAAGCTGCACAGTGGTGACAAAGCCTCAACCACCTCGTCTGCTGTTGTGATCTCATACCATCTGTAGGAACTCTGGCTCGACAGTAGAACTGGTTTCTTAAAACTCATTATTCTATTTGTCCAAAAGAGATTTCAAAATCAAACAAAAATGTATGATATTATTTATACATCACAATCCTCTTGGATAAATGATTTACACATTCTTTATCATTCATGATTGATCTATGTGCAAACGAAACAGAGCTAACATTCAGCGCTAACTGTTGTAAGAAACAAGCTGCTAAGATAACATTTCCAAAATGCGAACACTGGCCTTTAGCAGTGTCTTCCTGGGGTACTTTGAGACATGGGTCGTTCCACAAAATGAATCTCTTTTGCATCCCTTTGATATTGTAAGTAAAAATTGTGCACCAATATTGAATGTTAAAGGCCTGTTATGTTAAATTAGTTTCCCTTTACTATAGACCACATGGAACATTAAATAAAGCCCTAGTTATTTGGTTGCATTAACAAAATCATTTCTGAAGATTATTGTTTATTTCATTTAAATAAAACACATCTTTGCCAATGATGAGTTCATATGAATGATGCTATCCCCCTTCATTTTAAGTATAAAAAAAACCTAGCCCTCATTTTAACTCTACGGGATGGGTGTCCCTAAACAAGGACAATTGCTGCTAACGTGTGCTAATGTGACTAGAATGACATTGTATACAACAGACAACTTTCTGGGAAAAATACATTTCTTAAATGGGCAGAAAGCCTAAATTCTTGTTAATCTAACTGCAGTGTCCAATTAACAATAGCTATTGCAGTGAAAAAATGCCATGCTATTGTTTGAAGAGAGTGTACAACAACAACAGCAACTTTTATCACAGCAACTGGTTTGATACATTCACCTCTGAAGTTAAATAATGTACTTACTTTCAGTAATCTTACTCTGATGTGTCATCCTGAGGGCCCCGGAGATAAAATGCAGCATAGGTTTGTTTGATAAAATCTATTTTTATGTGCAAATGTAGCAACTGGGCTCTACAGTTTGACCCCACTGCTGTATTTGGTTCCACACCCACCCTGCCTGGCCAACTAGATGTATGAAATGTAGTGTATAAGCTAATGATTCATCATGTATGACATTCCTGAGAGTATGTAAACTTTCATTTTTTATTACCATAGCATTTTGTATGTTCTCTATAGTTATGTTCTTTAAAATGTATCAATTGACCAATTCGTCACATTTGGGCAAACTCCTGGCAGACTTGAAACAAAATATTGTGCAGTAATGTAATTCTTCACTGGATCAGTCTGAAACTTTGCACACACACTGCTTCCATCTGGTGGCCAAAATCTTAATTACACCTAGACTCCTATCTGAAAGTATGGCCTATCTCCTGCATTTCAAAGATGGTAAAGAAAATATATAAAATGAATATATGTATTATCTTTTACCAGGTCTAATGTGTTATATTCTCCTACATTAATTTCACATTTCCACAAACTTCAACACGTTTACTTTCAAATGGAATCAAGAATATGCATATCCTTACTTCAGGTCCTGAGCTACAAGCAGTTAGATTTAGGTATGTCATTTTAGACGAAAATTGGAAAAGAAACGGGTACGATCCTTTAAGCTGAACACTGTTATGTGAACTGAAAAATGTAATATGGGGAAAAATATGCTTTAAGAAACATTGAACACATAATAGTCAAATCTGATTCTGGGGTTTTATGGTGGAAAACTGAGTGGGTCGGGCATAACTCGTTAACCTTTTTACTTATAGATAGACAGGAAAAACATTTTTTTTTACAATTAAAATGTTTGGTGAAGCTTGCATCTGATTACACCACCATGTCATACACAACAAGCTTAAGTTACCCTTTTCATTGGGGGATTTATGGCTAATTTATGATTAAATCATCACCCCTGTTACGGTCAACCCTGTAACTTTATTTGTCACTTAATAGGCACTTAATATAGTCATTTTTTATTTAACCTCTTGATATTGGAAAACATGTTTCTTTATTAAGTTGAACATGTGCTCTTCATGACAGAATGTTAAAATTAGGTGTAATAAAAAGTTTTTTTTCACCAAGTTATACTATACCCAAAAAGGACTCATTTCATGGAACGACACACATATCCATCAAAGCACAGCTGTATTCATTAATATTTCATACTTACCTCTTCTCACAGTGCTTTAACACTATTCTTTGATCAAAGGATATAACTTGGTTCTCAACAGGAAGGTTCCCTGCCAGCATACAGTAGATAACGTATACTGTAGAAAATTCCTCCTATAGCAAATACCTATTTTTACAGTAACTCAGAAATGACAATGTTTATTTAAAGTATGTGTTAATGAGATAGACATGCTTAGGTTGAAGTGACAGCTGTTTGATTCAATTCTTTGTTTGATTTTGAGAAATGTTAAATTTGTATGATTTACAGTATGTGTTAATAATGAGATAGACATGCTTACACTTTCACTATGTACTTTTGTTCATCCTAGCAAATATTTTTGTGAAAACAGCAGCATGTGCCACTCACCTGGATTTTAAGACCAGTGTAACCCAGCCTCGGCAATTCAAATATATTATTCTTAAATGTTTTCACCAACATGTGACATGCATGTTTTAGGTTGAAGTGACAGCTGGTTGATTCAATTCTTTGTTTGATTTTGAGAAATGTTAAATTTATATGATTGAAATGCTTGATGAGGTATGGACTAGATTCATAAGCAGACAGCTCAAGAGTGTCACCATGTGGGGAAATATGGATATGGCAAAACATTCAAATGTAATATGTGATGTATTATGAGACCAGCATCATCCATTAGGCAATTTTAGTTTTGGTACAATACACTGAAATGGTGCTTTGTTGCTCACAGTCCAAAGTTGAACAATAACATAATCACTACAAAACATATAAAAATGATTTGATATGTTAAATAATATAGATCAAATAGGCTAATGATTGCCTTAGACCACCACATAACCTTGTCATCTCAAGTTCCTTGATGGATACCCTTACTATGAGACACTCAAATCGCTTTAAGTTCCCTCTGAAGTATTTGATGGCCTCCCTTGCATTTAAACTCTCTCTGAAGACTAACTTTGCTTCTCTCTATAGCCTGCGGGAACATTGTACTACCCACATGAAACTTCAATTGATATTCCATCTCACGGTTACCTCATGGGATATTCACCAAGCTGTTAATAATAAGAGACACAATAATAAGTCACCTACTAGGGCATACAACTTCATCATACACTCAATCTTAACTGGTCTCACTGATGAATGTTTGAAACAAGCATTTTTTTCTTTCTCTTCAAATGCAAGTATACAGACCAATTGTTATAGATAATAATCTCTAAACTGATACTGAAATTGTGAAAAAAAGTAGGATGCTTGTTGGATGTACTCTTTTAACAGATATAAAATGAAATGCTTTGCCCTTGGATGGATGGGTTTTGAGACATTTTTCCTGAAGCTATTATCAACATAAGTATTGTTTTGAAGATTACTCAATGGGACAAAGAATCAAAATGTATTGCTTTTCATAATAGTATTCCCTCTGAGCGAGGACAAGTAACAATGGGCTATTCTACCTTCCTGTCCTTTCCCTCTCAATGTGCCAATGGATGTGACCTCCATCTTTAACAATAGCCAACCAATAACACAAGCACTTGGCTTTCTGCCACCACCACTAAGGCTCTATAAGGTTGCTTTTTATCGCTGTTGTTATATTTAAAGATGACATCCTAGCCTGCCGGCCTCTACTATTGTCTCCACCATGATTGTTTGCCACTGTTGTTAAGCTCCAGTTGCAGGTCTTGGATGAAAAGGTCACCACTCAATTGGAAAACAGTCATTAGAATGCAGTGGGTACTATTCGCCCGTGTGCATGGGGGAGAGAATGCAACAGAGCTGGTTAATCAAAAGTTAATTATAAAATTTTCATGCAGATGAGGGCAACATTGAAATGAATCCCAACACTACAATCATTACCAAAAAGAAATAAATATATAATTCCAAAATGCTATAAAATGTTCAGGGACTAAGAGGCTGTAAACAATATGAGGTTTAATTTCAGGTAAACAAAGTGAATATCCACCAGGGGGTCTGGAAAGGAGAGAGTGAGGTTAAATCAAATTTGGAAACATAGATACCGGCAATTTTTGTTTTGTATTAAAAGATGTGCAATTAACTAGGTCCTTGGTGAGGCCATCTGGAAAAGAAAGGGGGGATTTAGAAGGTGTACTGGTTACAATTGGAACAACATTAAACAAATGAGTGGGTAGACCTAAACATATTTTAACCAAATATATACCCTCATCCTGTCTCATGAACCAATTATGTGTTACTTGGATGAAAAAGTATGAAATACTGCACTGGTTGAAAAAAAATATATATATTAGCTAAAAGTATGTTGTCTCTCAGTCAAAACAATTCTATACTGAGAAAAATGTTGTTTCTTAAATGGTTCTTCCTCAGCTCTAGTTAGCTAGCTAGATATGTTCTTTGCTATGTAATTAGCTAGCTGGAAGATAGGGCATATGGTTTTTTTCTCTCCCTTGAGGCCAGGGGGAATAGTTTCTACTATATAGCACAGTCACAAATTCAAAATTGCCTAAATCATAAAAAATAATAATAATAAAAAATCCTGAAAACAAAAATGTGCTTTTTGGTCTTAATTTAAGGTTAGAGGTAGGCATAAGGTTAGCAGTGTGGTTAAGGTTAGGGTGGGGTTTTGCCATGATTATGACTTTGTGACTGTGTTAACTAGTGACAACTAGTAAAGGACAGAGCCTGATGACAAATACTTTACTCAGTAAGGTCACTCCAATAGAATGCTATGGTGACTCCTACGAAGGCAAACTTTGAATGGTTTATATCCCAGGTTTATACATATGTGCTGTGTGCACAATAGCCTGGGGACAATGTTACACCAAGAAACATTTAGCCTGATGAAAGCCTCCAACATATGGAAATTGAATGTGGCATTCTTCTGGAACCAAGTTACAAGTTCTTCAGTACACAAACACACACACAACAATGTAATAAACCATAGCGTGCGGTGCTGGGAACCAGTCTTTGTCACAATCACCCACTCCCCCACTGAAAGATCAGCAACAAAATGTTAGATCATTGTAACAGGTTGTAATCAAGCCCTGGTCTCCAGCATGGCAACAGAAGAGGAATATCTGGTGCGGTAGTCTCAGGTAGGACTACTCCAAATCATCTTGGCTCTGACACATACGGACACAAACCAATGCAAACTTTGCATGTCCATCAACCCATCTAAACACCCTACAGTAACCTATGGATTATGAGAGAACATTCATAAATTGAACAGAACGTTTATAAACTATGTATTGACACATTATGTAGTGTCCTGTAATACTCAGCCTGAATATAACATGGATTATTTTGAGATTGTTTTGTCACTGCATACACACTATATCCCATGTTGTCAAAGTAGAATTATGTTTTTTCGAAAGGTATACAAATTAATAAAACATGAAAAGCGGAAATGTCTTGAGTCAATAACTATTCATACCTTTTGTTTTGGCAAACCTGAATAAAGTAAAGAGTAAAGATTTGCTTAACAAGTCACATAATATGTTCCATGAACTCACCTTGTGTGTAATAATAATGTTTAACGTGATTGTTGAAAGACTCCCTCATCTCTGTACACCAAACATACAATTATCTGTAAGGTTCCTCAGTCGAGCAGTGAATTTCAAACACAGGTTCAAATACAAAAGACCAGGGAGGTTTTCCAATGCCTCGCAAAGAAGGGCACATATTGGTAGATGGGTAAAAAAATATTTTTGACATTGAATGTCCCTTTGAGTATGGTGAAGATATTAATTGCACTTTGGATGGTGTATCAATACACCCAGACACTACAAAGATATAGGCGTCCTTTCTAACTCAGTTACCGGAGAGGAAGGAAACTGCCAATAGTGACTTTAAAACAGTTACAGAGTTTAATGCCTGTGATAGGAGAAAACTCAGAACTCAGGACAGATCAACAACATTGTAGTTACTCCACAATACTAACCTAATTGGCAGAGTGAAAAGAAGGAAGCCTGTACAGAATACAAATATTCCAAAACATGAATCTTGTTTGCAACAAGGCACTAAAGCAATACTGCAAAAAAAAAATGTGACAAAGCAATTAACTTTTTGTCCTGATTACAAAGTGTTACGTTTCGGGCAAATCCAACACAGGACATTAGAGTACCAAACTCCATATATTCAGAAATATGAAATATATTTTGATTTGTTTAACACTTTTTGGTTATTACATGAATCCATATGTGTTATTTCTTAGTTTTGATGTCTTCACTATTATTCTACAACGTAAAGAAAAACCCTTGAATGAGTATGTGTTCTAAATAGCTATTATTTGTCAACACCCATTCAGCATCGTTCACACCCTTTCAAGCTTTAGCCCCACCCATCTTGTTTCGCTCTCGGAGAGTTCAGAGCACAGACTTGATGCTCTAGCCAATGATTTGTTTACCTCTGGATAACATGAAAACAGCCTAACCAGCTCTGCTGCCAACAATTACATTATGTTTTTTTGCCAATGTTTACCAACACTGGCCATATTCAATGGGTGTTGTACACTTTAGCTTAAGACATGTAGCTAGCTAGATCAGTAAACAATGAACCTAGCTAGGTAAACAACATGTAAGATCACACACGTCACGTAACGTTAGCTAACAAGCCAGCCAACTTACGTTAGCTAGTTAAACAACAATGAACATAGTGACAAATCATGTCGTTACTACCCTGCATGAATCTTCTGGGAGCTAACCAACAAGGTTTAATGTTAGCTAGTAATCTGGAGACAGGTGTTTTCTTCATCTCTTTAGCTATCATAGTCTAATTCCGCTGATTTCAAAACTCGATCCTCCAGGAAATGGATAGCAACACATATGCAGCTCCACTACATGATACATTTTTTTAAAGTCACGTTTGACAGGATTACAACACAGACCAATCCAAACTCCTCACTCTGCATATCCAGCCCACTCATTATGTCAGCCAATCATGGCTAGTGGGAAGTTTGCTTACTTTTTCTGTGGCTTAACTAACAAGGCTTGTATGTTAACAATTGTGTAAGTATTCACAGATGGCATACAAGTTTGTTATTAAGGCACATGAAAGTTCACATGTTCCAATAAATAAATAAATAAATGGTTCTCCTGTGAAGTGGTGACTTGCGACATACCCCTACTTTCCTGAAACGGGTCAATATTATTATCGTTCACTTTCATTTACAAATCTCATGACGTGACTATGAGATGTGGCTTTATCTAGGGGGATTTTTATTTAATTGAGACTGCTAGCTAGCTACATGTTGTATCGGTATAGCTAGCTAGCTAGCTCATGCTGCTAATATTAGCTAGTTATCTAACGTTATCTTGCTAGCAATTGCTGTGAAGTCACCAAAATTATTTGAAATAACGATTGAGGTAGTTATGTGATCTACCTCAATGCTTAACTACTGCAAACTCATTTAAATTATAATTAATAAAAGTTATCTTATTCATTCACTGTCCAGTATTACCACAAGTATCCATTTGATTTGCAAATTCCATTACATGTGTGGTTGCTGTGATACAGAAACACTTCTAACCAAACAGTGCATGCTCACTGAATTAAACGGTAACTACACTCAAAAATCAAAGTTTCTTAGATTTTTTTCCATACCTCAAAAGTGGTCCCCTGATTCGGTTTAAGCATTGTAAGTGAAGACAGAAAATCACATTGTGCAGTTTTTCTATTAAAAAAGTGTCAAAATAACTTGGGGAAGCCAGAAAATACTGTGAGAAAACCGAAACCTGGGAAAACAAAACCCAGAGAACTGAATTTGGGGAAATGATACAGAATTAGCTATAAAAAAATATAAACAGGAGTGAAAATGAATGAATGCAGCAACCATGTATCTGTCACTAGCAAGCACAGTCATGAGTGGTACTGGTAACTATACAATTCACTCTAAGGGGACACGGAAAAATATGCAAATAAACAAGGTTAAAATACTACTGCAGGGCTATTCAATTCCGGTCCTGGAGGGCCAATACATTTTTTGTTTTTTACATTTTTGTATGGTTTTTCATAGAACCATCCCATTTATGGTTCTTCAGAGACGCTGAATGGTTCCCTATGGCTTCGCTTTCAAGAACCGTATTTGGTTCTAACTTGCATTTTATTTGAACCTCTACGGGATCGGTGTCGCTAAACCGGGACGGTTGTTGCTAATGTGTGCTAATGTGACTAGAATGACATTGTAAGGAACAACAAACTTTCCAGGACATAGACATGTCTTTCATGGGCATAAATCTTACATTCTTGTTAATCTAACTACACTGTCCAATTTACAGTAGCTATTACAGTGAAAAAATACCATGCTATTGTTTGAGAGTGCACAACAACAAAACACTTTTATCACGGCAACTGGTTTGATACATTCACCTCCGAAGGTAAATAATATACTTACATTCAATAATCTTGCTCTGATTTGTCATCTTGACGGTCCCAGAGATAAAAGGTATTGTAGCATAGTTTTGTTTGATAAAATCCATTTTTATATTCAAATGTAGGAAATGTATGTTTGAACCCCTGCAGTCTCTGAATAAAGAAAAAAACTTGACTGATTAGGTGTGTCCAAACTTTTGACTGGTACTGTATATCTTTGTTGCAATAGTTGGAGCAAGTTCTCAAGTAAAAAAAAAAGAGTACTTTTTTGAAGTAAAATAGTTAAGTCTTTCCTTATCCAAGAAAATGATTGCATTATGCAAATTGTAACCATGAATATTAAACGATCGATGTTAGGTATCACAAATGAAGAACCATTGTTCTGAAAGTGCAATGGAAAGTGGTTTAATTTCTTTCTAATTCTATGTGCTTTAAAAATGTTCACCTTTTCCCTAAAGTACCGGCGGGTTTGGGTTCATTGGTGGACATTACAACCACACGCTAACAATGAAGGGTCTCCCTCGTGTTGGCACAGTTCATGAATCATGGGCCCCTAATGCACTACGCGATTAGTGAGGTACCATGTCTGTTGGGCTTTGCCAGATTATGAGTTCTATTTAAAACAAATGCCCCCTGCAGATTCCTTTCCTTGCCTGATATGAAATGAAAATGTGTATAACTAACACCAATTTATTGAACGACAAAGTTTTACACAGTCTTTTAGTGATGTCTATGATCCTGGCAAAACTATTCGAAAAATGTCAACCCTCTTGACATTTCAGAATTATTTTTAACTAAATAAAATGCAAGTATTCAACAGGTGACATACTCACATACATTGGAGGTAAAATAAATGTCCTGTTTCAAAATGCAAATGGTCTTGTGGTTTTTATGGATGAAATTATAAATGACTGACAAGCAATTACGATCTAGTTATAAAAGGGACATAGACCACTATTTCAAATCGAATGACACTATTGAATTTGAATACATTTACTTAATCACCAGCTGTTGTCATGCTAAGGTTGTTGAATTACAAGTTGATCATGCTTGTCGGTCAAGGAAAACAAATATACGATAATATTAAATTGATGGTTTATCAACTCCACCTCAATCTTATGACGGGTCACTAATTGATGAATCCAAAATGGGATAGGACACTGCAGATACTGTATTGTAAGGACATACAAAGAGACATATCTTTCAATCACTCTTTATTACAATTTTACAGGAGGTTAGTGTTTCATACTTCAAGTAAATTACATCAATCTAAATGTGATCTTAGTTGGAAATGGACAGAACTGTTCTTGAATGCTCCATCATCGCTGTCTTCTTGCTTTTTGTGAATAATTATCTCACAGTTCTTTATTTATGTGGCATCCGTTTCTTCGACATCTAGGGAAGCAAAGTATCAATGTCAGAAGTCTACTTGATGTTGTATAATACTGTGTCTACAGTATATTACAATGATGTAGCAGAAACTAGCAACATTGTCTCCATACATTTATAAGTACCACTTCAGGAAAGCTTTCCGTTTGTCAGCCAATACTCTGATCTTAACATTTCTTTCAGATACTTTGGCATATCTTTTTACAACATATTACAAGGAGACATCAATTCAATATCTTTAGACAAAACAAGGACTTTACCATTAGAAATACAATGAATACATTATCTGACCTAAAATATGAATATGAATACTTACGACATCATATGGTCTCAGTCTCTCTGGGATGTGGGCACCTGTCTCCTCAGGAAGAGCCATTACACCACCTGTGTCCATCATCTTGATAGCAATATGTAAGAGGAATTTGTAATGTTATTACCCATATACTCGATATGCAACACCCTCAAAGAGCGTCTTAAACTTTGCCTATGTACTCTTGAAAAGACTGCTTCTTGAACAAATATCCAACTCCAAAAATGACGCCCATTTCTGAGATACTGGATCTGGCAAGCCTGGCACGACAATCATACCATGCTCAAAGTCGATTTGGTCACTCGTTTTGCCCGTTCTGATGTTCAATCGAACAGTAACGGAATACCTTGTTGCTTGTCTGCCTGCATTATATAGCAAACCACGGCCACGTGACCAGCAAACCACGGCCACGTGACTCACTGTCTGTTGGAGTGATACATTTTTGTGAATGGGGAACTGACCCATGAGTGTATGTGATATATATATATTACACACACACACACATGTTCACAGGGTTTCAAGGCACAGTAGATTTACTTAAATGTATGTTCAGGTAGACATAGTTACTTACATACAGGTAAACATAGGGTAAATAGTACTTGCCCTGATGGTGGCCTCCAGCTCCCCAACACTTCTCTTTCCTCCAGGTAGCCACCCATACGACCAATGCTGAGAGAAAGTGACCTGAGCTATCAACGCCAACATCACCACCTGCACAACCGTTTTGCTGCTAAGATCCATGGAAGCTGGAAAAAAAGCCAGTAAAATACAAGCTACATTTGATAGTCCAAAATATTTTACCGTAAATCAAATATAGTTTGGGATTGTCTTGAAATGATTACCTATTGAACATGCACTTAGTAGATATTATTGACACATAAATCAGTTAACAATTTTAAATGTACTTGAAAGCATATGAATGAATCACATACTGTCCGTTCGGTCTATTCCTTCTTACAGTGTGGTGGGAATAATCATGGGTCCTTTTTATAAGGGTCGTTAGAAATGGAACAGTCTGTGTTATTAGGATTATAATCCCTTCTCCACAGGTGTGTCACACTAAGTGCCTAATGGACACTAAACGTCACCAACGGGACCTGCTTAGTGCATAAGCTTCAAACTGAATTTAATGGAAACAAACAAATTCGTAATGTGTTCAGAGGTGACGTCAGTGTAGATACTATAAATATGTCATGTTTGTAAATTAAATAATATATTTGTCTCAATAAAAAAAAACTTACTTTGATACAAGTGGCAGCTGGTGGGAGGAGCTATAGGAGGACAGGCTGATTGTAATGGCTGGAATGGAATAAAGGAACAGAGTCAAACATGTGGTTTCCATATGTTTGATACCGTTCCATTAGTTCCATTTCAACCATTACAATGAGCTCGTCCACGTATAGCTCCACCCACCAGCCTCCACTGTTTGATACACATGTTTTGTATCTTTTACAAATATTCAGAAATTAATGACAAATTAGTTTATTTTCATTGCATTTATTGCACTCAGAATAGAAAAATGTAAACTTTATACAGACTTATGATTGGGGCGGCAGGTAACCTAGTGGTTAGAGCTTTGGACTAGTAACCGAAAGGTTGCAAGATCAAATCCCCAAGCTGACAAGGTAAAAAATATGTTGTTCTTCCCCTGAACAAGGCAGTTATCCCACTGTTCCTAGGCTGTCATTGAAAATAAGAATTTATTCTTAACTGACTTGCCTAGTAAAATTAAGGTAAAATAAATAAATAAGAGGCTGTACAGGGACAAGATGCTTGTGCACTACAGCAACCACTAGCCTTAATTCCATACTCAGTACATACGACTGATTCTAAATGAAGTTAAGTACAGAATAATAGTGAAGACATCAACACTATTAAATAACACATATAGAATCATGTAGTAACCAAAAAAAGTGTTAAATAAACAAATCAAAATATATATGTTATATTTGAGATTTCCAAGAGTGTGCAAAGCTGTCATCAAGGCAAAGGGTGGTTGTAGAATCTCAAATACATTTTGATTTGATTAACACTTTTGGTCACGACATGATTCCATATATGTTATTTCATAGTTTTGATGTCTTCACTATTATTCTACAATGTAGAAAATAGCACAAAAAAACAACAATACTGTTGATATAAAAAAAACATCATACACAGCAAATATTAAATGGCACTTAAGTCACTTGTAAGGTCAGTAATACAATGACAAACTCTTATGGCAGGTTGTGTATCTTCACAACAGCAGTTTTTTTTTGTCCAATCTGTGGACTTCCACAGTATGTGCCATAGCTATGGTACAGACCACAGGCAACGAAAGGCAATCTCGTGGTAATGTTTTTAACATACTCAAAATGTACATTAAATTCTACCTTATATAAATAGATAAAGATTATATGCATAAGTTAATCAATATACACTGAGTGTACAAAACATTAAGGACACCTGCACTTTCCATGACATAGACTGACCAGGTGCATCTCAATATCAGGAAGCTGTCCTTAATGTTTTATACACTCAGCGTATATACATAATGTTTACATAATAAACCCTTCATTCCCATTTTTGATCAAATGGTCTTAGGTTGTTTTCAATTCAAAACGTTTGACATCCAAATACTGAGGACACAAAGCTAGTTGAAAAGACTAAATAGACATAATATTACATTTTCTTTTGGGCTGTTTTGAACGAGCTAACAAAAAAACAGACAGAGATACAAACAAATATATTACAATATGGAACAATAAGTTTAAGTACTGTGTTTAAGTGCAAAGTGTAAAAAAAAGCGATCTAACAAAATGGTATATGCCTGTTGGAAAAATACATGGGTATATGTAGCAGATATTGTCATTTGAAATTGGCATAGTCTGAGAAAATGTCAACAAAATCTTGAACCACTCTGTAGCAGAAGTCATATTGTTCCTGAAACAACAAACAAAACACACAAACAAACATAAATCACTGAAATACATCAGTCATTCTATTGAAGATCATTTGAATATGTCACCTTTATACTGTATCTTTTAATGAATTTAGACTACTATCATGCATTAAATCTCTATGATAGAAATTGCATCCAAACATTGCAAACAATGTGTTGATGCTACGATATGTAATACCTACCACAGTCTGAACCATGTGTGGTCTCTTCATGCGTAAACTCTTGACTGTCTGAAACACGTCCAGTAGGCCCTCGGCTTTCACCCGCTCCAGAATATTACTCAGGGCGATGAATGTCCCAGTCCGACCCGCACCAGCACTGAGAAATAAACCCAGGACAGAATCGTCATTATCTACAGCATCGACTAACTACCATTAGAGGGTATTGAAATGATGTGCTTAGAACTGAATGTGAATCAAAGGAGAATACTACATTACATACACCCTCAGGGTTCTACCAGTTCACTGTCGTGCTGTATTGAGCGCCAAAGCAATTCACTGATTTCACAACATTCAGGCAAGTTACACTACACGACAAATAGTATGTGGACATCTCTTCGCTGAAGATCTCATTCCAAAATCATGGGCATTAATATGGAATTGGTCACACCATTGCTGCTATAACAGTCTCAACTCTTCTGGGAAGGCTTTCCACTAGATGTTGGAACATTGCTGCGGGGACTTGCTTCCCGTTCAGCCACAAGAGCATTAGTAAGGTCGGGCACTGATGTTGGGCGATTAAGCCTGGCTCGCAGTCGGAGTTCCAATAAAACTCAAAGGTGTTCCATGGGGTTGAGGTCAGGGCTCATTGCAGGATCATTCAAGTTCTTCCACAGCGAGCGACAAACCATTTCTGCATGGACCTCACTTTATGCATGGGGACAATGGCATGCTGAAACAGGAAAGGGCCTTCCCCAAACTGTTGCCAAGTCCTAAGGGGCCATGTCCGAACCATGAAAAACAGCCCCAGACCATTATTCCTCCTCCACCAAACTTTACAGTTGGAAAGGTGGCATCCTATGACGGTGGCACATTGAAAGTCACTGAGCTCTTCAGTAAAGCCATTCTGCTGCCAATGTGTGTCTATGGAGCTTACATGGCGGGATGCTTGATTTTATATATGTCAGGATTTGGCCAGGGTTGTTCCGGGTTTTGGTCAGTAGATGCCCCCATTGTGCTTTTTGTCCTTATGTTTTTCCCTTGATCCCCATTATTATTTGCACCTGTACCTCATTTCCTCTAATTGTATTTAAACCCTTA
This sequence comes from Oncorhynchus masou masou, assembly GCF_036934945.1. Taxonomy (NCBI): domain Eukaryota; kingdom Metazoa; phylum Chordata; class Actinopteri; order Salmoniformes; family Salmonidae; genus Oncorhynchus; species Oncorhynchus masou. The sequence continues at coordinate 51,838,092 of NC_088235.1, read as the reverse complement.
GTTTCCCTCAGTTCTGTGCTCTGTGTTTGTATGTTAGCACCCTGCCCTAGTGTTCTGTGTACTCTTGTCGTTTCCGGGTGACGCTCTTGTGGTATTCTGTTTTTTGTTTTTGTTTTATTTTTTTGTGAGTTTCTTTTGAGGCCTTTTTGTGCTTTTCCTACCACCTTTTGGATTTGCCATTTTTTGTATTTAAGGATTTTTTCTTTATTAAATACACCGTCTTAAGTACTGCTGTGTCTGCCTCATCTTCTGGGTTCTGCTGACTATTCGTGGTTCAGTTGGTTAAGTGACTGTTTCTCACTCCGGAGACCCAGGTTCGAAACCGGGTCCTGACAGAAACACAGAGCCAAAAATGAACCCAGAGGCAGCCAGTTCCCAGGACTTTTTTGCCACGCTGTCCCACCACCAGGAGACTGTCCAACGCCACGAAGCCGCCCTGGTTCAGCAAGAGGCCTTAATGGCTAGACATTCTCATCTTCTGTCGGAGATGCTGACTTCCATTAAGCAAATACCTGATCGACTTACCCCGGCAACAGTTCCCGTCCCAGTACCTCAGGTTCACGTACCCATGGCAGTTAACCCCCTGGCTGAACCTCGTCTTCCACCTCCCCAACGGTTCTCAGGTGATCCAAGTGCTTGTAAAGGGTTTCTCACTCAATGTTCTCTCTCCTTTGAGCTGCAACCCTCATCGTTTCCCACCGACCGGTCTAAGATCGCATATATCATCACCCTGCTGTCGGAAAAAGCCCTGGCCTGGGCTACTGCTGTGTGGGATGCCCATAGTTCCTGCTGTGCCAGCTACTCTGCCTTTGCTGAGGAATTCAAACGAGTGTTTCAAGGCCCAAGCAGTGGTTCTGACTCAGCCAAACAGCTCCTGACTCTCCATCAAGGTTGGCGCAGCGTGACGGACTATGCCATCCAGTTCCGCACGGTGGCAGCAGCGAGTGGCTGGAACAACGAGGCGCTCACGGTGTGCTTTCTGAAAGGCCTTTCCGACACTATCCAAGATGAACTGGCCACTCGGGAACCACCGGACAATCTCGAGTCCCTGATCAAGTTGGCCTCACGCATTGACCAGCGTCTGAGAGAGAGAGAACTCAACCGTAGACCTCTAGCCCCTATCAGTCCCAGCTCCGAGTCCCCACCTTTATCATCGCTGGCTCCACCGGAACCCATGCAGATTGGACGCATCTCCCAGGCTGAGAGAGACCGTCGGATGAGGGAGCGACGCTGTCTATATTGCGGCAAACCGGGCCATTTCCGTTCCACGTGTCCCGGGCTCCAGGGAAATGCTCTGTCCCGTACAGACCGGGGGGAACTGTAACGGGAAACATAACCTCCTCCCATCTGTCCAACTCCCGTCTGCTCATTCCAGTCACCCTCTCCTGGGACAACCACAAGCTTCACCTTCAAGCCTTGGTAGACTCTGGAGCCGCAGGTAACTTCATGGATGGTGTCTGGGCGAAGGAGAATGGCGTTCCCTCTGAACCTCTAAGTGACCCCATGAGGGTTACTACATTGGATGGAAGCCCTTTGGGATCTGGACTTGTCACTCATGTCACTACCTCCTTGCGACTTTCAGTTTCACAACACCAGGAATTGATGAACTTTCATTTGATCTCCTGTTCCGAGTTCCCTCTCGTCCTTGGATACTCCTGGCTTCACAGCCATAACCCTCACATCGACTGGTCTGTGGGCACTATCAAGCAGTGGGGTCCTACGTGCCAAGCTACTTGTATTTTCCAGAATTCCCCGAGTTCTACTCCCGAGTCTTTAGAATCCATCGACCTGACCCGAGTTCCCGAGTGTTACCATGACCTCAAACTGGTGTTTAGCAAACAGAGGGCCACCATGCTACCACCCCATAGACCTTATGATTGCCCCATCGACCTGTTTTCGGGCACTTGCCCCCCCAGGGGTCGGATCTTTTCCCTATCTCCACCCGAACGAGCTGCTATGGATACCTACATCAAGGACGCTCTGGAAGCAGGCCTCATGCGTCCATCCACCTCCCCGGCGGGAGCAGGGTTTTTCTTTGTGGCCAAGAAAGACGGTGGATTACGTCCTTGCATCGACTACCGGGGACTCAATGCCATAACCGTCCGTAACCGTTACCCGCTACCCCTTATGGCCACAGCCTTCGAGCTGCTCCAGGAAGCAGTTGTTTTCACTAAGCTTGACCTGCGGAACGCATACCATCTTGTGCGGATCAGACCTGGTGACGAGTGGAAGACCGCTTTCAACACGCCTACTGGTCACTATGAATACTTGGTGATGCCCTTCGGCCTGACCAACGCCCCAGCGGTGTTCCAAGCGCTCATAAACGATGTGCTTAGGGATATGCTTAACATATTTGTGTTCGTTTACTTGGATGACATCCTCATCTTTTCGAGCTCCCTTCAAGAACACACTAAGCATGTCAGACAAGTACTCAAACGCCTCCTAGACAGCCATCTGTACGTTAAGCCGGAAAAATGTGAATTCCATTCATCCCGAGTACAATTCCTGGGATTTGTAGTGGAACCCGGTCGAGTGCAAATGGACCCTAGGAAGGTAGGGGCGGTAGCGGATTGGCCCACCCCCAAATCCGTTAAGGATGTTCAGCGTTTCCTGGGCTTCACAAACTTTTACCGCAAGTTCATCAAGAACTTCAGTTTGGTGGCAGCTCCTCTCTCAGCTTTAACCAAAGGTGGCAATGCAAGGTTTTTGTGGGGAAGAGAAGCTGAGACGGCCTTCCAAGGACTCAAGCAGCGCGTCCTCTCTGCTCCCATCCTGATACTACCGACTACGGATGAACCATTTGTGGTGGAGGTAGACGCATCAGAGGTTGGTGTTGGAGCTGTCCTGTCTCAGAGGGTGAAGACAAGAAGCTTCATCCGTGCGCTTTCTTCTCACACCGGCTTACCCCGACTGAGAGGAACTACGATGTGGGGGATCGTGAACTCCTAGCGGTGAAGATGGCATTGAAGGAATGGAGACACTGGCTCGAGGGGGCTTCTCACCCGTTTCAAGTGCTTACGGACCACAAAAATCTGGAGTATATCCAACAGGCGAAGCGATTGAACTCTAGACAAGCTAGATGGTCTCTTTTCTTCAATCGATTCCAGTTTATCCTCACCTATCGGCCCGGGTCGAAAAATCTCAAACCGGATGCCCTGTCCCGAGTCTACGCTCCTGCCATTCGAGATGACACGGACATGCCTGTCCTTCCTGCTGCTAAGATTGTGGCTCCGATCTCGTGGCAAGTTGAGGATACCGTGAGACGTGCTCAAGCTAGCGAACCGGACCCGAAAGGAGGCCCTGCCAATCGGTTGTTTGTCCCCAAGGCAGTGAGGACTCAGGTCCTTCTGTGGGGGCACTCCTCTCGCCTCACCTGTCATCCGGGCGTAGGTCGCACCTTGGAGTTCATCCAGCGTAAGTTCTGGTGGCCTACCATAAGAGAAGACGTTGCCACTTTCGTCAATGCCTGCCCCGTGTGCTGCCAGGGCAAATCTTCTCACCTCCGCCCTCAAGGACTCCTTCACCCTTTACCTGTTCCCCACAGACCCTGGTCCCATATCTCATTGGACTTTATTACTGGACTTCCTCCATCCCATGGCAATACTACTATCCTAGTCATAATCGACAGGTTTTCAAAGGCGGCCAGGTTCGTCCCTCTGACTAAGTTACCTTCTGCCAAGGAAACGGCTGAGTTGGTAATTAATCATGTGTTCCGAGTCTTCGGCATTCCTCAAGATGTGGTTTCTGACAGAGGTCCCCAGTTCGCCTCAAGGTTTTGGAAGGCCTTCTGCCAACTCATGGGGGCTTCTGCCAGTCTATCTTCAGGGTACCATCTGGAGTCCAACGGCCAAACAGAGAGGATGAATCAAGAGCTGGAAACCACCCTCCGATGTATGACTCGTGACAACCCGTCCACATGGTCATCCTTTATTGTTTGGGCCGAATACGCGCACAACACCTTGCGCTCCTCCTCCACTGGTATGTCCCCGCACGAGTGTCAGTTTGGCTATGCTCCTCCATTGTTCCCGGACCAGGAGGCAGAAGTCAGAGTGCCTTCAGCCTTGAAGTTCGTCAGACGCTGTCGGCTTATGTGGAGGAAGACCCGTCTTAATCTTATGCGTTCCTCACAGAGGTATCAACAACAAGCCAACAGACGTCGCCGTCCCGGGCCTACCCTGCGCCCCGGCCAGAGAGTCTGGCTCTCCACAAGAGACTTACCTCTACGGGTGGAGTCTCGCAAGCTGTCCCAAAAATACATCGGTCCCTTAAAGGTTGCCAGGAGAGTTAACCCAGTTTCTTATCGCCTACACTTACCCAGATCCCTTAAGATTAATCCCACATTTCATGTTTCATTGTTAAAACCTGTTGTTTTTTCTCCCCTTGTCCCGGCAGACAGACCTCCCCCTCCGCCTCGTGTCATTGGAGGCCAGCCGGCTTATACCGTCCACCGGATACTGGATTCCCGCCGGGTGCAGCGGTCCTGGCAGTATCTGGTGGACTGGGAAGGCTACGGTCCTGAGGAGCGCTCCTGGGTTCCTGCCAAAGACATCCTGGACCCTGACCTCATTCGTCAGTTCAGGGTCCTCCACCCTGAGAGAGCTGGTAGGAACGTCAGGAGCCGTTCCTAGGGGGGGGATTCTGTCAGGATTTGGCCAGGGTTGTTCCGGGTTTTGGTCAGTAGATGCCCCCATTGTGCTTTTTGTCCTTATGTTTTTCCCTTGATCCCCATTATTATTTGCACCTGTGCCTCGTTTCCTCTAATTGTATTTAAACCCTTAGTTTCCCTCAGTTCTGTGCTCTGTGTTTGTATGTTAGCACCCTGCCCTAGTGTTCTGTGTACTCTTGTCGTTTCCGGGTGACGCTCGTGGTATTCTGTTTTTTGTTTTTGTTTTATTTTTTGTGAGTTTCTTTTGAGGCCTTTTTGTGCTTTTCCTACCACCTTTTGGATTTGCCATTTTTTGTATTTAAGGATTTTTTCTTTATTAAATACACCGTCTTAAGTGCTGCTGTGTCTGCCTCATCTTCTGGGTTCTGCTGACTATTTGTGGCTCAGTTGGTTAAGTGACTGTTTCTCACTCCGGAGACCCAGGTTCGAAACCGGGTCCTGACAATATACCTGTCAGTAACGGGTATGGTTGCAATAGCCAAATCCACAAATTTAAAGAGGTGTCCACATTCACAAGTATCTTGTTAGAGGTTGATAAGAGATATCTCTAACAGTAGAGCTCCTAGATCTACACCTTCCTAGTCTCCCATTTCCCTAGCCATAGGGCTATACTGCAAACCTAACAGCTTACAGTAGCGTCCTTTCCCATTTGTATTGAAAACAATTAGTTGGAGAAAAGGTGACCTTTGACTAATAGTACTAATAATCAGCCTCCCTTAAAGAGACACTAATCCAAACGGTAGCACTAATAAATCTGCTATCACTCACTCTCTTTGGATTGAGTCAGTGCTTACACTGCTGGTGAGAGCGAGAGAGGAGAGAGGGCGATTGTAATGGGCAAGCACCCATTCCCAACGGATGAGAAAAAGCTTTAAAAAGCCCCTATTTAGACAGGCCCTGACGAAGGAATACGAGAGAGTGATGACACCATTTCCTGTCGTTAGCTCATTCTATCAGATTAATCAAAGCGCGAGTCGTAGGAGATTTCACTTTGAGAGGTTTTAATTGACTGTGAATCAGTGGATTTGATCAATCCCAGTGGGCCGTGCTGCATGATAAGTACTTCACCTGGAGCTACGTATGTTCTGATCAGAGCTTTCACAGCAGTCTTTCACACAAGTAGTAATAAAGAGTTGGCCTGTAGAACAGTCTACAAAGGCTAAATGTACCATTTATTCTTTAACACATTATTTTGTGTTTGGTATGATCCTAATGTGTTTTTTACCCCCTAGATTCGATTGACGCAGTACATACCAAAAAAATTGAAGTCACATTAAAAAATATATATATCCCCATCAAAATCTGTCAGTTTAAGCTAGAGATATATCTTTTGTTTTGCATTGGATGTGTCTCAATCCACTGCATCTGCCAGTGCACCTCACATCTTTGGTGAAAAGTGGTAGAGCTAGCACAAAAATGGCTGTAACATCCAAATGGTTTGACCTACAAACTATTATGACCACTCTATGCTCTACGACCCCTGAAGGTAACCTGTACCAGTTTAAAAAAATAAATAAAAAAATATGATGGTAGTTTTGTGTCTACCCCAAAAAGGGGTTAAATATGTGTAAAAAAAAAAGAAATAGATATATTTCATGAGTTTTTTTTAATATCTCCTAGACATACTGTAGGACAGATACTTTAAAATCTTGTTTTTTCATTATTTATTTTTTGACTGTCCTTTTTACTATTTATGAATGCGTTATTCAATGCGTTTCTATGAGCTTTAGTAGTAAAGGCCAAAATCAATATTTTCTCAAATAATTTTGGGATATTTTTTTTTACACGTAAAGGGGTCCTAAAATTATAAATCCAATAACTAAATGATCCATAGAATAACCATCTGAAAAAACAACAACATGTCAGCTTTGCACCCCCCAGCCCTCCACACCCCTCAACGTCTTGCGCTCTACAGAATTAAAAGGGCAGTAGTGATGAGGCTACCAGATTTAGTGTGTGTGTACAGTACATGTACCTTACCTGCAATGTACTATGATCGGGTGGTTTCCAGACTGTTGTTGCTGTCTCTGCACTGAAGCAATGATGTCGATCATTCCCTTTCCCTCTGCCGGTATTCCGATCTCAGGCCAGCCGTGGAAATGAAAGTGTCGGACGTGCCTTGACTGTTTTTCCTGGCGATGGGAAACATATGTGATTCATCATGGCATACATTCGTATACCTGGTAACAATAAAAAGGTAAACCTAACATGAACTTAAACTAGTTCACTTTAAGATAAGACACACATTTAGATAGCAGAATGCCATTGATTAGATGACCAAACCCAGTGATCCTCAAGGACAAAAATAAAGATCAAAGAATATATTTAAAATACATCCATATCGGATAGCTTGCGTGCTTGTTTATGTAAAGGAAACTTACTGGTCCATATGTGAGCACCATGTCCTTCAGAGTGAAAGTGTCACATAGGGCATCCCCCTTCAGCTCCAAAGTGTAGTCTTCAAATGTTGCAGTGCCCTCTGCTGGCCAGTACTGGAAACATTTGTCCTGGAGAAAGTGACATAAATGTCAGGCAGGGGTGACAAACATAAAGCCCACAGGTGGGAAAAACAACCTACATCTATATTGAAATTACTAATAATAAATCGAAACTGTATAGAAATTATAATGGTTGAAAATAAAATATAATGAAAATGGATCAACATTTATAATCTCTCTGTTCAGCTTAATAAAAATTCCCGAAATTAAAGCTACAGAGTCAGGCCACATTGAAAATACAGAAAAACGATGGATAGAAATGTCTTTGCTCATTTTGACGACAAGGAATATTTGAGCGGACTTACAGACCACTAAAGTGGTCCCACGGGGCAAAATGTATTTGACACCCTGATGTAAGGCTATTCTACATGGACATTTATGTAGAAGACTATAGAACATTTTAACCCCCCAAAAATTCAAAGAAATAAATATTTGTGTATCACTATTAGAGGCAGCTAACTAGCAACGTGCATACCCAGCCCACCTGAGGATCTCTATTTCCTGTATATGAGGGGTGCAAAATCGACTTGTCACTTATATATCGTTGGATTGATTGCTTTAATTTTACACTGTTGGCTCTTTCCCACTCTTGCTTGTGCCATTTTTCCCCCATTAACTTTAAGACCTCGGAAACATTTGAATTGACCTGTTAAACACATTCTAGTCATGGCTGAAATGGGCTCAATGGAATACAATGGTGTTGGAATACAATGAAAAAGTAAACATTTAATAAAGTTGACATTTTTACAAATGAGATGTGCTGAAATTAAAGCAATTACCGAATATGAACACTCAGATTATAGTGATACTGATCTCTCAAACAATGTAAAGCAGGGGTCTCCAACCTTTTCTAGCATGAGAGATACTTCAAAATATATATATATGCTACAAAAAATATATATAATTCAAGCTTTTAAATAGGCACATTATTCTCTTCTCCTCTCCCCTGCAACTCTTCCCCAGGTCCTTAACGCACAAAAGAAAATAGTGCACTATATTTTATAAACAACTGTAAGGGGGGGGGGGCACTATAAAATCATTTAAAAATATATTTTCCCAAATTATGTCTCCATTTTATTTTTCACTCTTAAAATTACAATTGTTCATAGAGAAACAACAAAATTGGATGTTCTGAGTCCATGTCAAATCTTAAATAACAGCGACATGTTGGAGACCCCTGTTGTAAAGTATGCATAGATAGGTGTAATCTACAGCCAAGCATTTTGTTTTTAAATCGTGGGGATATCCTTCTCTACACACTTATTAAATTATGCAAGGGAATGTGACAACAACAGTAATTCATAATTAATGAGGCAGTATAGACAGTGCAGGTTAGCACTGCGGTAGGCCTAAACAGAGGAAGTCTTTGGTGGTTGCAGCCCTGTTATATAATGTATGCAAATACACCCAGTATATACAAATGAGGCACATATAATTCATTTAAAAAATACCCGATATACTAAGAAAATGTACATTAGGAAAAAAAAGGTGACAATTTACAATGAGTGAACTCCATTCATTATGTCTGTGCCAGTACAATGTGTTATGTGCTATAATTCCATTAATATAAGATTTTAAAAATGCAAGAAGTTCAGAGGATCCTCATCCATTGTCCAACTGCAGCATTCATCAGAATTGTATTTTAAACCTTTTAACCATTTTGTTGACTGTTGCTAAAATAACCGCTGTTATTTACTGATTAGGCTGTAGTTAGCTCTTGCCACAGTGGGATCTGTACCTGTTCCCTCTCCTTGAGTTCAGTGAGCATGACAATAGAGTGACACCTGTACTCCCACACCATCCTCCAGAAGTCCTCCACCGTGTGGGACAGAGGACCTTGGGTAGCGATGAAGTAGTCCTTCTGTCTGTAGCCCTGGGAAAAAAACACTGTTCAGGGCATCATATACGTAAAGACATAAACGGCTCTGGAGAAAGTTAAATGTGCTTCTAAATACTTACATCAATAAATGATGCATTGATGTAGTCCGTAAACTCTTGGCCCCTTTTCATTGACAATATAACCCGGTTGAAGTCATCTGTGGTAAAGCAAAAACCTTAACAACTTCATTTATTTCCAACAATAGTTCAACTACTTGTTTCGTTTGTGTCATTTAACTACAGTATATTAATTCCAAAAACTAAGACAACCTCAAAGGGTTAAATTGGCAAAGTTTTTAGGCCTAAAATGAATTCATATCAAGCATCAATACAGCACTAAGAGTTTGATGGTGGTAGCGTTGTAATGTAATATGGAACAGTTAAGAATGTCAGAGTATTCCTTACATGGAATGATCTGAAGCACACGGTTCTTCTTCATGTTGGCAGGAAGGTTTCCGGTCCTCATGTTCTCCTTCATTATGCGTACATTGGTCAGTTTCTGAGGAGAGGACATGGAGTGAAATTAGGACTACTTAAGAGAGATGGCTACCCTCATTTGAATGTGGCTATACATGTGAGACAATTTAGGAAAGCAGATATACAGTAAGTGTTTGACTGGCCCTTACCCTGAACTCTTCTTCTAGGCCCAGCCTTTCGAGGGGTGCTCTGGTATTGTGGAGCTTCTGCAGATGGCCTTCCAGAGACGACACATCCAGCTCTGTGTCACCATATAGATAATACTCCAACAGAGCCTGATAGATGAATGAGTACTGCATCTGAAATACAGACAGAGTGGTGAGAGATGGGGTGAAAGAGTCATCTTTGCATGTTTGTACTGCAGGAATACATTGAAATGTCAGGAAACACTTACATCAGTCTGGACGAGTTGAGAGCGCTGCTCCCGTATTCGGGTCACAAACCCAAAGACATCCAGCCTCTGCTCTACATGCATCATGTCAATCATGGCGTCTATGACGATAAATGTTCCAGTCCTTCCTACACCAGCACTGAAGAAAGACAAGAGACAGGACAGAATAGTGAACCTTACCTCGGAGTTCTATGACAATGTAAGTTAGATGATTCAATTGAAAGATAATGCACTGTATTTCCATGGCTCAGTTAGCGACAGGAATCTTGATTGTGGTATGGCCTAAAATGTGCTAAATTGCAACATGTCCATAAGAAATATTCTAAAAAGCCACATGGTCTACAAGCCACCAACATCCACAGTGTTTGAAGGGCCAGTCACACAGAGAGCAGTCTGGGATACCAGCATACGGTGAAGGAAACCAATCAATGAAGCCCATTCAGGGAGCAAAGCCCCAGGGCCAACACCTGCTTCCACAGTTGTTCCTGCTTGTGTCTAACTTCGGTGGTGCAGTCAGAGGCAACATGCCCATAGGGGAAGGTGCCCCCTCAGATTGGTTCTGTTTAAAAAAATACGTATGTATACAGTACCATTCAAAATGTTAGACACATCTACTCAGATTTGTACTATTTTCTACATTGTAGAATCATTTGTTTTTCAACCGGACAATGACCAAACACACCTCCAGGCTGAGTAAGGGCTATTTGACCAAAAAGGAGAGCGATTGAGTGCTGCATCAGATAACCTGGCCTCCACAATCACCTGACCTCAACCCAATTGAGATGGCTTGGGATGCGTTGGACAGCAGAGTGAAGGAAAAGCAGCCAACAAGTGCTCAGCATATGTGCAAACTCCTTCAAGGCTGTTGGAAAAGCATTCCTCATGAAGCTGGTTGAGAGAATGCCAAAAGAGTGTGCAAAACTGTCATCAAGGTAAAGGGTGGCTACTTCGAAGAATCTCAAATATAACACATATTTTAATATGTTTAACACTTTTTCGGTTACTACATTACTCCATGTGTGGTATTTCATAGTTTAAGTCTTCACTATTATTCGACAAAGTAGAAAATCTTTCAAAGATAATTCGTAAAAGTCCAAATAACTTCACAGATCTTCATTGTAAAGGGTTTAAACACTGTTTCCCATGCTTGTTCACCGAATCATAAACAAATAATGAACATGCACCTGCGGAATGGTCGTTAAGACACTAACAGCTTACAGACAGTAGGCAATAAAGGTCACAGTTATGAAAACTTAGGGCACTAAAGAGGCCTTTCTACTTACTCGGAAAAACACCAAAAGAAAGATGCCCAGGGTCCCTACTCATCTGCGTGAACGAGCCTTAGATATGCTGCAAGGAGGCATGAGGACTGCAGATGTGGCCAGGGCAATAAATTGCAATGTCAATACTGTGAGACACCCAAGACAGCGGTACTGGGAGACAGGACGGACAGTTGATAATCCTCACAGTGGCAGACCATGTGTAACACCTGCACAGCATCGGTACATCCGAAAATCACACCCCCCGGACAGGTACAGGATGGCAACAACAACTGTCCGAGTTACACCAGGAACGCACAATCCCTCCATCAACGCTCAGACTGTCCGCAATAGGATGAGAGAGGCTGGACTGAGGGCTTGTAGGCCTGTTGTAAGGCAGGTCCTCACCAGACATCACCGGCAACAACGTCGCCTATGGGCACAAACCCACCGTCGCTGGACAAGACTGGCAAAAAGTGCTCTTCGCTGACGAGTCGCGGTTTTGTCTCACCAGGGGTGATGGTCGGATTCACGTTTATCGTCGAAGGAATGAGCGTTACACTGAGGCCTGTACTCTGGAGAGGGATCGATTTGGAGGTGGAGGGCCCGTCAAGATATGGGGCGGTGTGTCACGGCATCATCGGACTGAGCTTGTTGTATTTGCAGGTAATCTCAACGCTGTGAATTACAGGGAAGACATCCTCCTCCTTACTGTGGTACCCTTCCTGCAGGCACATCCTGCGCGGTTCAGCATTCAGCGGTCCCGTTCTGTGAGCTTGTGTGGCCTAACACTCCATGGCTGAGTCATTGTTGCGTCTAGACATTTCCACTTCACAATAACAGCACTTACAGTTGACCGGGGCAGCTGTAGCAGGGCAGAAATTTGACGAACTATGATGGTGCCATGTTGAAAGTTAGAGCTCTTCAGTACGGACCATTCTACGTCCAATGTCTGTATGGCGGTGTGCTAGTTTTTATACACCTGTAAGCAACAAGTGTGGCTGCAATAGCAGAATCCACTAATTTAAAGTGGTGTCCACATATTTTTGGCCATGTATAATTTTTGCCCCCCCCCCAAAAAAAAAATATATATAGACAGTTCAAGTTGGAAGTTTACATAGGTTGGAATAATTAAAACTCATTTTTCAACCACTCCACAATTTTCATGTTAACAAACTATAGTTTTGGCAAGTCGGTTAGGACATCTACTTTGCGCATGACACAAGTAATTTTTCCAACAATTGTTTAAAGACAGATTATTTCACTTATAATTCACTGTATCACAATTCCAGTGGGTGAGAAGTTTACATACACTAAGTTGATTATGCCTTTTAACAGCTTGCAAAATTCCAGAAAATGAAGTCATGGCTTTAGAAGCTTCTGATAGGCTAATTGACATCATTTGAGTCAATTGGAGGTGTGTCTGGGGATGTTTTTCAAGGCCTACCTTCAAACTCAATTCCTATTTGCTTGGCATCATGGGAAAATCTAAAGAAATCAGCCAAGACCTCAGACCTCAGTCTGGTATATCCTTGGGAGCAATTTCCAAACACATGAAGGTACCATGTTCATCTGCACAAACAATAGTACGCAAGTATAAACACCATGGGACCACACAGCCGTCATACCGCTCAGGAAGGAGACGCCTTCTGTCTCCTAGAGATGAACGTACTTTGGTGCGAAAAGTGCAAATCAATCCCAGAGCAACAGCAAAGCACCTTGTGAAAATGCTGGAGGAAACAGGTACAAAAGTATCCAAATCCACAGTAAAACGAGTCCTATAATCGACATAACCTGAAAGGCCGCTCAGCAAGGAAGAAGCCACTGCTCCAAAACCGCCATAAAAAAGCCAGACTACGGTTTGCAACTGCACATGAGTACAAAGAGCGTACGTTTTGGAGAAATGTCCTCTGGTCTGATGAAACAAAAATCGAACTGTTTGGCCATAATGACCATCATTATGTTTGGAGGAAAAAGGGTGAGGCTTGCAAGCCGAAGAACCCCATCCCAACCGTGAATCACAGGGGTGGCAGCATCATGTTGTGGGGGTGCTTTGCTGCAGGAGGGACTGGTGCACTTCACAAAATAGATGGTTTCATGAGGAAAGAAAATTATGTGGATATATTGAAGCAACATCTTCCAAATGGACAATGACCCCAAGCACACTTCCAAAGTTGTGGAAAAATGGCTTAAGGACAACAATGTCAAGGTATTGGAGTGGCCATCACAAAGCCCTGACCTCAATCCCATAGAAAATATGTGTGCAGAACTGAAAATATTTTGTGCGAGCAAGGAGGCCAACAAACCTGACAAAGTTACACCAGCTCTGTCAGGAGGAATTGGCCAAAATTCACCCACCTTAATGTGGGAAGCTTGTGGAAGGCTACCCGAAAGGTTTGAGCCAAGTTAATCAATTTCAAGGCAATGCTTCTAAATACTAACTGAGTCTATGTACACTTCTGACCCACTGGGAATGTGATGAAATAAATAAAAGCTGAAATAAATCATTATCACTATTATTCTGACATTTCATATTCTTAAAATAAAGTGGTGATCCTAACTAACCTAAGACAGGGCATTTTTACTGTTTAAATGTCAGGAATTGTGAAAAACTGAGTTTAAATGTATTTTGCTAAGGTGTATGTAAACTTCTGACTTCAACTTTATATAGTAATATTACTAACCAACCAGCAATTTTATGAAGTTGGCTTTATCTAGCTCAGATAGGTTCCCAATCCACCAACTGCATAACTAGCTACCAATATGTCATTTCAGGCTATCAAGTTAGAGTAGCTAGCTTGTCTAACTATCTTAGCTGGCATGCCAGCAATGTGGGTAGACCTTAAAAAAACAAGCAAATCTAAATGTACTGTATAATAATCACATTCCTTTCAATCTTTTACCCAGAGTTAATCAAAAATATACATAGAATCAAGCAAAATGATTATGGCTCTAGATTGCAGAAAAATGCTGTTTCAGGTGTACCGTGTGCCCCCTTAGATCAGTCATGATGCCCTTTTGTAAAGTAGTTTCATATGACATGACACAGGCGTTGAAATTCCAGCCATACCAGTACTAAATAAAGGGAAGATGATTGGCATACTTTTTTAGTAAACGATTTTACATTGTAATCTTGTTAACTTATACAAATCATACCGTTTATATTAACCACGATAGCCTTCATTTCGTACAACCTGCAGATATGAATTTCCAGTTACAATCCCCAGTCTCCTCCCCTGGTTCAGTACCTGCAGTGTACGACGATGGGTCCTGCATAAGACGGGTTGACCGTCTTCACCTTCTTGAGGAACTTGAGCATGCCAATGGGGGAGAAGGGCACCCCAAAGTCTGGCCAGTTGGTGAAGTGGAGCTGGGTGACCAGGCAGGGGGCCTTGGGGCCATCACTCCCCTGCTGTTTACAACAGGAAAACACATCAGTCATTTAGATAATAAACTGCAAATTGTCACACTGATCTATTTCACCTGTCTTGTGCTTGTCTCCACCACCCTCCAGGTCTCGCTCATTTTCCCCATTATCCCCTGTGCATTTATACCGGTGATCTCTGTCTGTTGCCAGTTCGTCTTATCTCGTCAAGCCTACCAGCGTGGTTTTTCCCGTACTCCTGTTCTCTCTAGTCCCTGTTTTCTAGATCTTCCGGTTTTGACCATTCTACCTGCCCTGACCCTGCCTGCCATTCTGTACATTACCGACTCTGCCCTGGATTACTGACCTCTGCTTGCCCTTGACCTGTCGTTTGCCAGCACCCACTTTTGTAATAAACATCTATGAATTGAACTGTCTGCATCTGGGTATTATCCTCAGTCCTGATAGTAAATACCTGGTCACAGTCTCACACAGCATCATGTTTTATAAGTGAGGGATCATACGCAGGGTTGTCATGTAGGCACATACAATGACACTTACATATTGTACACAGAACTTGCGCATGGTGTAGTCCACCAGTACAGTAAAGTCCTCTGCTGCCACCCTCACATTCCCATACATCCAACAGCCCTGGTCTGGCCAGTACTGGTAACATTTGTCCTGAAGAGAGGTGAAATGGACATTCAGCAATGCAAAAATTACAAAATAGACACTATTTGAATAGTTTCACCAATGTGAATGGCAGAGACTTTCATGGGGATTAATATTACTGACCAGGTGATAGAGTTGACAGAAGTGATAGTCTGTCAGTCAATAAGTTAATCACTCTGATGTTGTAGACTATTAATGAGACTCTCAGACTAATTATAATCAAGCCTTGGGATGGCATTATCAACAAATTGTTTAGTGCTGCTAAACCCTTTGTTTTGTTATTTATTGATCAGCCCCTTGAGGTTCCATGGAATGTGATGCCAAGTCATTTGGGGTGACATATTGTATTGATTGGGAATGTTAGGAAAGGGTCAAACCTATAACCTTGAGGTGTGAGAAGACAAGAAGGGGCCTAGCAAAGGCCCTTTAGAACATCTAAGGATGTTGAACTGTCAAATCATTCCACAAGAGATCCCATTAGCAAATCTGAAGACATTCTTTACTGGTTGTATAAGCAGATAAGGGATCAGTCAAAGTGAGAGACCTCTTTTCTCTCTTTCAGGTTAGTGAGCATCACTATAGTAGCAGTCTTCTGTTCCCAAACCATCCGCCAAAAGTCTGCCACAGTGTCATGCATTGGGCCTATGGAAAAGAGAGAGTGACACACTTACCACAAACGTAAGAAGACATACTGTTGATATACAGTAGGCCTAGTGTGCTGGAAAATGGCATATACTTACATAAAATAGTTCATTGAAAAAAAATGAATCCACTAGTAGTACAGTATTTTTACAATAACATTTTTTTCAATAAACATTATTTTACAATAATGTTGCATATAGCTTATTTACCTTGAGCTGCAATGAATTTGTTCTTCTCTTTATAACCCTGGTGAAAAAGAAAATGTGTTTTGGCAAGTTACAGTAGTTATTAGACCGTAATGAGAAAGGAAGTAACACTGGATGCATTGAAATTATATATAATAGGATGGAATGAAATTCATAGTAAATATAACTCACATCTATGTATGAGGCATTTATGTAGTCCGTACAAGAATATCCATCGATTTGAGTTAACAACACTCTGGAATGGTCATCTGTTGAAAATGTCAAAAGAGACAAAATTATACTAGGAAAAAAGGTGTCCTGTTTAGAATTATTTCATTACATGTTATAATTTTATTTCTAGCTCTCTTAAGTGGGTTTAATGGTTGCAAAATGTATTCCTATAACAATTCCATCACTCACATGGTAGGATGTTTGGATATCTGTTCTTGTCCCTGTTGATCACCCTGCTAGCCTCCTCAAATGAGCTGTGCTGGTAGCCACAGGGCAGTGACTACACAGACACAACACAGGGGATCAAACTATGAAGCCATTAATGTAACCCTCATACATGCAGCATAGGATGTAACAACTATAAACTCTACATGACATTATTAGCATTAACAAATGAAGGTATCACACTACTGTGACTACTATGTGTTGTATGAAAAGGAACCCACATTGAACTCCTCTCTGAAAAGCTTGCAGTCATCTGCCGAGCATATCCGGAACTGGTCTTCTAGCGAGTCCAGGGGGATGGGGAAGTAACGCTTGGATGGAGATGGGGATCGTGGGAGGAGGACCACTGTCTGCTCTCCTGTGTAAAAAATTAAAATACATGTAAACAATGTTTTTACATTCAGTACAATAATTGTGATATAACGGAAATAATAGTTCTGCAATTCTCTTTTTTAAAGTAGATGACCTAATACATGTGATGAGGTGAACATAAGGAAGGTGACATCATACAGGGATTCATAAAAACAACTGACTGGGTCTTCAACTCTCACTCACACTTGCTAAACATTGTACTTTACATGTGAAAGTTACAATAACACACCTCATCATCGCAGGACAGAACATCCCTCCCTCCCCCTTACACGGAACCCAAACCGGCTGCGTGCGTGCGCCATCGTGTGCCATCGTGCATAAATGTATTTTGTCAAACGCGATCACGACACACAGGTTCAAATATCAAAATAAACTCTGAACCAATTATGTGAATTTGGGGATAGGTCGAAAAGCATTAAACATTTATGGCAATTTAGCTAGCTAGCTTGCACTTGCTAGCTAATTTGTCCAATTTAGCTAGCTTGCTGTTGCTAGTTAATTTGTCCTGGGATATAAACATTTTACCTGAAATGCACAAGGTCCTCTACTCCTCCAATTAATCCACACATAGAATGGTAAACCGAGTCGTTTCTAGTCATCTCTCCTCCTTCTAGGCTTTTTCTTCTCTTGACTTTATATTACGATTGGCAACTTTCATAAATGATGTGCATTACCGCCACCGACCTATTTTGTCTTTCAATCCCCCACGTGGGTATAACCAATGAGGAGATGGCACGTGGGTACCTGCTTCTATAAACCAATGAGGACAGGGGAAAGACAGGACTTGCAGCGCGATCTGCGTCAGAAATAGAACTGACATCTATTTTAGCTCTTGGCAACGCAGACGCTCGTTGGCGCGCGCGAGCAGTGTGGGTGCAATAATTGAATAATATAGATGTAAAAAAATATTTTGCAACGCTCGCCCACTCGATGTGAGCGGTGTCGTCAGCCTGTCCGTTTCCAATCTGGGTGTAAAGCTAGATTCCTCCCTGACCTTTGACCCGCCACATCAGACACCTTTGTAAAGCATCATTCTATCACCTCAAGCACAAACTCTGTCCCATCCTCACTCAGTCTGATACAGAAAAGCTTGTCTATGCCTTTATCTCCTCGAGGCTGGTTTACTGCAACACACTCTTCATCGGGATCCCAGGCAGGAGTCTCCAGAAGCTCCAATACATCCTGAACAGAGCTGCCAGAGTGTGGAAACGCCACCACATCATCCCCATCCTGGCATCTCAGCAATGGCTCCCAGTCTCATTCCAGATTGAATTCAAAAACCCTCCTGCTGAATTTCCAGTGTATTCATGGCAATGCCCCTTCTTATATCAAATAACTGCCCTCCCTTAACCCCACCTGCACCCTCAGCTGGACTGCCCCAGCCTCTGGAATGCCCTTCCGGGCCAGCTGAAGGCACCACAGACTATGGGCTCCATTAAAATGGGCCTAAATACCTTTCTCTTTAGGAAGACGTTCTGCTGATCGCTTGCTTTTTAAAATATATTTAAAAAAAGTATTATTACATAAAATACAAGGAGTGGGTAACATCAAAGTATTAGAACTTGAAGGACAAACAATACAGCATCAAGACACTATCAAACACGTATCAGTCTTTCCGCAACAGAATCATCCTTGTGTGTGAGGGTGCGTGGTGTTGATATAAAATATGTCAGTTTCCTTTTTCATGATCACAATCTTGTGAAACCCGAACCCTCCAAGCCCCCCCCCCCCCCCACAGTTCTCCAATAGCTGTCCCTCAACCATTCGAGACTCCTCCCACAGCCCCCCCCGTAAGGAAAGAAATTCCATTCCCCACCCCCAAGAACCCCCCAATGCACCAACAACCAAGAGAATGAAGTAACGAGAAAAAAGGAAAAGACAGATGAAAACAGAAAACAATGCAAGAAAAACATCTATAATAACAATACATTTAAAACAAAGGACATCAAGGACAACTGAAATCATAACAGCAGTGCCTACTTTATATGTTTGTGTGCGTGTCTGGCACTTTTACATGTATGTGTGTGTGTTCTTGTATGTGTTTATTTGAATGAGAGTGTGTGTATATGCATGTGTACAAACACCTACATGGCATCAGCCTCAGGAAAACCAGCATTAATTGTAAAAACATTGCCACTTACTGTCATTCAAATGTACTTTTATTATGTTTTATTTTGACTTTTTTCCCCCTTTATCTTTTGACCACCATTCTCTCTCTCACACAGCAACTCCACTCCCACTTGTCTCCAATTCCACATACCTTCCCTCAGCCCATCCCATCTATCTCTGCTGGCCACCCACTTCATGTTTCTAAACAACACATATCTTTCAACTATGCTATGATGTTTAAGGTACAATTTCAATCTATCAAATAGAATCTACAAATTGCATGTTGAAGATAAATACTTTTACTAATAGTATTAGTAATTGACTGACCCGTTCTCTCCAGATCTCCTAACAGTACTATTTCTAGGGTCAATTTTAGATCAATGCTATGCATTTTCAGCCCTTCCTGAACCTGAGACCAGAAACAGGCTACCTGAGGGCAATACTAAAATAAATGGTCTGTTGATTCTGTATCCTCACAACAAAATCTGCAGAGCTTCAATGATTTTATGCCTCAACTATTCAACATTTTGTTGGTGGCAAGAATTCTATATAATAATTTTAGCTTAAAAGCACAATGTCTTGAATATTGAGTTGTCTTACCTCTATTTAACTAGGCAAGTCAGTTAAGAACAAATTCTTATTTTCAATGACGGCCTAGGAACAGTGGGTTAACTGCCTGTTCAGGGGCAGAATGACAGATGTGTACCTTGTCAGCTAGGGGGTTTGAACTTGCAACCTTCCGGTTACTAGTCCAACGCTCTAACCACTAGGCTACCCTGCTGCGTTGTCAACTCGTACACCCTGTACCAAGGAATTGGTACATCAAAAATCTCTTCCCAACTATTCTGCAATCTGTATGGCACAGTTGTCAACGTCCTGGTCCTCAAATGAAACTGGTATACTTTCCTATTTATGCTATTTTTATTCCTCCGTCAGTTTTGATCCTTTATATTGGGCAGACAGACCAGTTCCCTACCTCCTCCCGCTGACACCCGCCTCCTTCATTTTTGGGGCAATGCTGTCAATTGGTTGCACTCTTGGATTGAGCAGACCTTCCCATACAATTCTGATAACTCCATGAAGGACATAACTCTACCATTACAATTTACAATATAATTTAATAACAAAATACCATTTTCAAACATATTTCCCATAAATACGGGTATTTTATCAACCAGCACATTTGAGTTCAGCCATAATATTAATTATTTCAGGGGATGAAATTTAAATTGTAGCCAGATCTGCAATGCTTGTTTGAAAAAGACAGATACTTTGAAAAAAGTATAATTTTCAATTAATCGAAAATGAGACATGGCAATCTGCACAAAGGCCATTTTTAAACAATGAATGAGCTTTTCTTATGAATCTACTTGAGAACCATTTAGGGTTCAAATAAAACTTTTGAATGAGTGAAGCTTTTAGAGAGAGGTTGGGTGCTTTTATATTTAATAATCTCAACCCACCCAATTCATATTCATTATATAGATATTCTCATTTTATTTTGTCTGGTTTAGCGTCCCAGATAAAGCTAAATATTATTTGCTCATATGATTTGAAATATGAATCAACAGGAGTAGGCAGTGCCATAAGCACGTGAATAAACTGAGATATGACTAAGGAGTTAATCAGGGCAATTTTTCCATAAAAAGACAGGTATTTACCTCTCCATGGTTGCAGGATCTTGTCTATTTTTTACAAGTTTTCTATTGAAATTCATTGTGGAGAGCTTATTTATATCTTTTGTGATAGAAATCCCAAGTATTATCTACTTCACCATCAGTCCATTTTATAGGTAAGTTGCAAGGTAATGTAAAAGTTGTATTTTAAGGATCCATACGTAATATTGTACACTAATCATAATTAGCTTTTCTGTACTCTCTGGATGAAAACCTATCTAGATCTTTACTGAGACATTGCAGGGATCTATCTTGCGGACTTAGTATATAACTTGAGTCATCGGCATACATGGACACTGTCGTTTTTAAGCCTTGGATTTCTAATCCTCTAATGTTGTTATTGGATCTGATTTTAATAGCTAGCATTTTGATGGCCATAACGATATGGTGACAGCGGACACCCTTGTTTAACTCCTCTTGACAATTTAAAACTCTGAGAAGTAGCTGTTTACTATTTTACACCTGGGGTTGCTATACATTATTTTATAAGAGAATCACCGAAATTGAAAAAAATCCAGGCATTTTTAAATAACATCCAGTCTTACTTTATCAAATGCCATTTCAAAATCTGCTATAAATACCATTCCTGGCTTCTTATATATTTCATGTTCTATTATTTCTAGTAGTAGTCGTATATGATCTCCAATGTATCGCCCATGTAAAATAACTGTCTGATCAGGATAAACAATACCTTGTAAAACCCTTTTAATTCTGAGTGCTATGCATTTAATAGTATTTTTTGCATCACAACATTGAAGTTTAAGGGGCCTCCAGTTTTTTTTAGATAGACCGGTCTTTATATATGCCACCTGGGTCTTATTTAATAATAGAGAAATCAGACCTACCTGACTACCATTTCTATAGGAGTAGTTAAAACAAACAATCTAACAATGGAGCTTTTAGTATATAAAAAAATAATTGATATACCTCTACTGGTATGCCATCAAGCCCTGGGGTTTTTCCAGACTGAAAGGATTTTATAGCCTCAAAAAGTTATTCCTCTGTAATTTGGCCTTTGCACTGATCTTTCGAGACATTTGTTCATTTTCCATTTTTTTAATTATTTGGAGAGAATTCCTTACCAAAATCCTCATTCAGTGGGAGAGGATGAGACGGAAAAGAGAACATCTACCTAAAATAATTAGCTTCCTCTTAAAATATAATTTTGAGAATCATGGATGACTCAGTCTTCAGTAACGAGTTTCTGCAAATTATTTTTGTTAGCGTTCCTGTATTGGAGATTCAGGAAGAATTTTGTTAATCTTTCTCCACATTCCATCCAGTTTGCTATATTTGTGTAATAGATTACATTAGATCGTTCTTGAATAGGTTTCTCAAGTTCATTTTCTTCTAACTTATTTTGTATCTCTGTAGTATCGTTTTTATTGCTATGTACCTGTACTATTAGTTCATGGATTTCCCTTGTTAGTCTTGTTTCTTTAGCCAAAAACTGCTTTTATTATTGATGAATATTGAATTGAATGACCCCTGAAGTTACATTTAAAGGTATCCCAAACAATAAGGGGATTTGCTGAACCTACATTATACTGGAAAAATTCAGTTATAAATTATTTTGTCTCACTAAAAAAACATGTTGTCCTCCAGTAAACTTTGATTACATTTCCAATATCCCTGTTCACATGGAAAATCTATAAGAGTTATGTGAATGCCAATTAGATGATCCTATCGCATTCTGTCTCCTATTAAAACGTTTTAAATCTTTGATGCAAGAGAGAAAGAGACAAGAAAGTAGTCAAGACGACTAGCTTGATTAAGTCTCCTCCATGTATATCTCACTAGGTCGGGGTTTATTAGTCTCCAAATATTTGTAATTTCCTTAAGGGCACGGTGATGACAGTTTGTAGAGTGATTACCTTTACGGTTCTTTGAGGTACTTAACACTGTTATATTTGCCTGTAAGTTCAATAAATTGTTATAAATGTTTTCGAAGAAGTGTGGATCATCCGGATTTGGACCATATAGAGTAATGAGCCAAATCTCTTTTTTGTCCACTTTCATATTCAAAGGGATTCACCTTCCTTGCGAATAATTCGTGATTATTTGGACATTCAGATCTAAATTTTTGGTAATTAATATCACACCCTTTGAGTTCCTTTGTCCATGACAGAAAATTCTCACCACCCCAATCCTTTTTCCACGCAACTTCATCTAAGGATGAAGAGTGAGTTTCCTGTAAGCAGTACATGTTATATTCCTTTTCTTATAGCCATGTAAAGACTGATCTTCTTTTTTATAATCTGCCAAATCATTACAATTATAACTAGCTGTACTTATTTCACCCCTTACCATAACTAGATAATATTCTCAGGCTAAATTGACCATAATTAGTACTTGTAAAGTTACTGCCATCAGAGGTATTATGAAGGTCAAAACTAGAGCTTTCAAATGTCTGATATTTAGAATTCAAGAAATAGGTTCTAGAAATATTTTTTTTATTCCCTTGCCTGTTTGCCTGTGAGCCAACGCCACAGATGTCAGAAAATTGAGACAAATTATGTGTGTAACAAATCTGAGTAGGTTGATGTGTATGATATTGGCTATGATATAATGAGTGTGTATGATGTCTGTATAAGAGTAAGACTATAATGTGTTATGTCCAAATAAATAATAACTCTGCCAATTTGCATGTTTGAGTGTCTGTTTGTAACATGTAGTGCGTATAGCCTTAATATTAATCATTGTAATCCATATCGTATCACATTCATAGTTGCATCATAATTACCTTTAACATAATTGAAGAACACATCCCAGCATTTCCATAGAAATTGACATTTCACATGATCATGAAAGAGACCTTGCATTACTATAGAGATGGCTTCACTACAGTACAAATGTATTCTGTACAACATGTTATTATTCCTCAATGCCCCTATTTTGATATCTTCCCCTTGCTTGTTGTAAACATATATATAAACTTGTGGACAAATACATAAAAAAGATAGACAAACAATAAACACATTAAATTATAAAACAATAGAGAGAGAAGAGAAAAGAGAGAGCTGTGCTCCTTAGTGTACTTGTTGTCCCTTGTAGCATCAGCTGTGTTCTTTGTGTCAGTTGACCTGTTTGGTTGTGTTCATTATTTGCTATTTGGTTTATTTAACATTGTATTTTATGCACTTTGAGAGTGTGTATAATGAAAAGTGCTTTACAAATGTAATTAATAATTTATTACAAGGTTAGAAAGTTACAATGAATTTTGCTTCAACTGCATGTGGTAAGGTAGACAGTGAATCTTTTTATAATTTTCTACCATTTTAGATGTGTTAATTCATCTTGACAGATCTCAATAGCAGAATATGCCTTCAGTAAGATATCGCTACAGAATAAACCTGACTGTGTTTTGATTGTGACGACTTATCTAGAGAACAGATAAGTATTGAAATTCAAGAAGAACTATGTACACACAACCTAAGGCTTGCATCATATCCCACAACACATACTCAGTGGTTCAAATTAAATATTGTATACATAATTAGGGCTGTGGCGGTCATGAAATTATGTCAGCCGGTTATTGTCATGCAAAAGCCTGCCGGTCTCATGGTAATTGGCTGTTAATTAACAAACATGTTAAGCATCTCCAGGCCACCAGCATAGAAGCCGCTGATGCGTGCCTTTGGAACATATACAGTGCATTTGGAAAGAATTCAGACTCCTTGACCTTTTCACATTTTGTTACGTTACAGCCTTGTTCTAAAATTGATTTAATATTTTTTTCTTGGCCATTCTAACACCTGGATATGTTTATTTTTGAACCATTCCATTGTAGATTTTGCTTTATGTTTTGGATCATTGTCTTGTTGGAAGACAAATCTCCGTCCCAGTCTCAGGTCTTTTGCAGACTCCATCAGGTTTTCTTCCAGAATGGTCCTGTATTTGGCTCCATCCATCTTCCCATCAATTTTAACCATCTTCCCTGTCCCTGCTGAAGAAAAGCAGCCCCAAACCATGATGCTGCCACCATACAGTGGGTATGGTGTGTTCAGGGTGATGAGCTGTGTTGCTTTTACGCCAAACATAACGTTTTGCATTGTTGCCAAAAATTTCAATTTTGGTTTCATCTGACCAGAGCACCTTCTTCCACATGTTTGGTGAGTCTCCCAGGTGGCTTGTGGCAAACTTTAAACAACACTTTTTATGGATATCTTTAAGAAATGGCTTTCTTCTTGCCACTCTTCCATAAAGGCCAGATTTGTGCAATATACGACTGATTGCTGTCCTATGGACAGAGTCTCCCACCTCAGCTGTAGATCTCTGCAGTTTATCCAGAGTGATCATGGGCCTCTTGGCTGCATCTCTGATCAGTCTTCTCCTTGTATGAGCTGAAAGTTTAGAGGGACGGCCAGGTCTTGGTAGATTTGCAGTGGTCTGATACTCCTTCCATTTCAATATTATCGCTTGCACAGTGCTCCTTGGGATGTTTAAAGCTTGGGAAATCTTTTTGTATCCAAATCCAGCTTTAAACTTCTTCACAACAGTATCTCGGACCTGCCTGGTGTGTTCCTTGTTCTTCATGATGCTCTCTGCGCTTTCAACGGACCTCTGAGACTATCACAGTGCAGGTGCATTTATACGGAGACTTGACTACACACAGGTGGATTGTGTCTATCATCATTAGTCATTTAGGTCAACATTGGATCATTCAGAGATCCTCACTGAACTTCTTTAGAGAGTTTGCTGCACTGAAAGTAAAGGGGCTGAATAATTTTGCACGCCCAATTTTTCAGTTTTTGATTTGTTAAAAACGGTTGAAATATCCAATAAATGTCGTTCCACTTCATGATTGTGTCCCACTTGTTGATTCTTCACAAAAAAATACAGTTTTATATCTTTATGTTTGAAGCCTGAAATGTGGCAAAAGGTCGCAAAGTTCAAGGGGGCCGAATACTTTTGCAAGGCACTGTAAATCCAATTGATTGGACCTGATTTGGAAAGGCACACACCTGTCTATATAGAGTGCATTCTGAAAGTATTTAGATCCTTTCACTTTTTCCACATTTTGTCACGTTACAGCCTTATTCAAAAATTGATTAAACTGTATTTTTTTCCTCATGACAGCCTGCTTGGAGTTTGTCTACAGGCTTCTAAAGGACTCTCAGACCATGAGAAACCAGATTATCTGGTCTGATGAAACCAAGATTGAACCTATTGGCCTGAATGCCATGTGTCATGTCTGGAGTAAACCTGGCACCATCTCTATGTTGAGAAATGGTGGTCGCACCATCATGCTGTGAGGATGTTTTTCAGCGGCAGAGACTGGGAGACTTGTCAGGATCAAGGTAAAGATGAACGGAACAAATTACAGAGAGATCATTGATGAAAACCTGCTCCATAAACAAGATTCTCTGGTCTGATGAAACCAAGATTGAACTCTTTGCCTCGAATACCAAGCGTCACATCTCCAGGAAACCTGGCACCATCCCTAAGGTAAAGCATGGTAGTGGCAGCATCATGCTGTGGGGATGTTTTTCAGCATCAGGGACTGGGAGACTAGTCAGGATCGAGGGAAAGATTAACGGCGCAAAGTACAGAGAGATCATTGATGAAAAGCTGCTCCAGAGCGCGCAGGACCTCAGACTGGGGCAAAGTTTCACCTTCCAACAGGACAATGACCCTAAGCACACAGCCAAGACAATGCAGGAGTGGCTTTGGGACAAGTATCTGAATGTCCTTGAGTGGCCCATCTTGAGCCCAGACTTGAACCCGATCGAACATCTCTGGAGAGACCTGAAAATAGCTGTGTAGCGAAGCTCCCCATCCAACCTGACAGAGCTTGAGAGGATTTGTAGAGAAGAATGGGAGAAACTCTCCAAATACAGGTGTGCCATTGTAGTAGCATCATACACAAGAAGCATTGAGGCTGTATTCACTGCCAAAGGTGCTTCAACAAAGTAATGACTAAGGTGTCTGAATTCTTATGTTAATGTGATATTTGCATATATAGGCCAATGCATATGCTCTAATATGCATAGGTGCCGGCCGGCTCAAAATCGGTCTTATGTAGCTAAATTTGAAATGTAGTCTTTTACATTGGATAAAAGTAGAGACTCTGTACCCTATGGTATATCATACACTACAGTGGATAAACAATGGGAAAGTAATTTTGCTTTGAAAATTGATAAACTTTCGGTACTACTATTGGAGAGCCCTTTGTCTACACCCATTCAGCATCGTTCACACCCTATTAAGCTTTATCCCCACCCATCTCTTTAAGGGTTGATCCGAATGTACTAACAACAGCAGTCAAGCAACCAAGCTAACTTGCTAGCTACTTCCAGACATTTAAGTGAGAGAGACCAGATCACTGAACATTACTCGCCCTAGCAGAGTTGGTTAGGCCGGTATGTTATCCAGAGCATTGGTGACTGCAACTGTGCTGTCAGATTGTCCGTTTGGAAATTCAGAGCGTTTCGTGATCAGAGCACACACCGGGTGCTCTGGCCGATGAGTAGGGTTGATCCGAACGTTCTGACTTCACAACGGCAGTCAAGCACCCAAGCTAACTGACTAACATTGACTAATTCCAAACACATAATGAGAGAACACCCCACTCTGACCATTTCACTCACCCTGACAGAGCTGGTGAGGTTGTTTTCATGTTATCCAGAGCGTTGGTGACTGTAACTATGCTGCTAGCAACAATTGAACTACGCTTTTCTGCAGACGTTTACTGACACCGGCCATATTCAACGGGTATTGAGCGTGAGTGAATTCATTGCTATTATGCTCTCTCTGGCACACTCAGACAAGAGTGCTCTAAAATCGGAGTAGATGGCGAGACTGAATTTACAAACTCACCCAAAATGGTTACTTGCATAGTGGAGTCTTTGGTGAAGACATGTAGCTAGGTAAACAATGAACCATAATCACAACCCGTGACATTACTACCCTGCATGAATCTGCAGGTAGCTAACCAACCAGGTTCAATGTTAGCTAGCTAACATCATGCTATAGCTAGCCAAGCAAATGTGTCTTTGTCAAAAATTTTAAACGTGTAATATCTGAAAATGTATAGTGAGCTAATGCACTGTAAAGTACAATTGACCTTATTTTAGAGCCCAAAAATGTAATATTTTCAGGTCAACTGTAATATGAATACCATTGTAAAGCACAATGTCTCCCCTTTCCAGCAAAATCAATGACGAGACCTTCATGCTGCTCGTCTCTGCATAACTGAAGAGGGCAATGAGCTCCGTCGGGTCTTTAAAAAAATGGTGGGTGGGGAAGCAAAACCTACTTTGTGACAGGGAAAGGGGAGATGAGCCATGTGGGGAAACAGCTTTTTCATCCGATCTGTCCAACATCACCTCTAAAATGTAAATAAAACATTATAAAGAGTATATATAATGTGTAATTGCATAGCTATTTGAAGGTTTGTGTCGAAATTGAATTGGGTTTTTAGGGCGGTGCTAAAGTTATCTTCAGAAGTAAACAGAGGCTGTCGCGGCTTTTGAGAGTCATGATGGCTTGCTGTGATGAAGCAAAAAAAATGTATGTATTCAGTTGACACAGAATTAGTTGCATTATGCGTGCTGTACATTACGTCATGACAAGTCACAATTTAACGTACAGTGTCAGAGGGATTTTCTCCAATACTACCGGACCATTACCATGTCAACCAATGCTTGAATAGAAACGTAGTTCATACCCCAGATTTTGATGCCAAAACAGTTGCTACAGTCCTATTAGTTTTCATTGCAGCCTCGTTTGAATGCCGCAGTTACACACATTTGCACGGAATGGGGTTAGTCAACAGTGGCTAGCTAGACTATCTTACCCATATACATCATTCATGGTTGGACGCGTCTCCTGTCGGATGCCATGGTTGCCCTTAGTTTGAAGATGTCATTAGGAAACATGTGTTTTCTCAATCTCCTTAGCTATCATACTCAAAGTCCACTGATATCAAAACACAGTCCTCCAGAAAGTAGAGAGCAACACTTAAGCAGTTTTAATACACAATACATTTTTTAAAGCAGCATTAGACAGGATGACCTAGACATACTGACCAGCTCAAATAGACAGAAGCGTGCTATATAGCAGACCAATCCAAACTTCTCTCGGCAGGTCCAGCCCACTCATCATCTCAGCCAACCATGGCTAGTGGGAAGGTTGCTGGCTTTTTCTATGGCTAAAACGAACTAGGCTCGTAATTTAACAATTTAATTCGTAATTACAGATGGCATACAAGTTTGTTAATAAGGCACATGAAAGTGCACATGTTCGAGAAGGCATTTCTGCCAAAATAAAAACATTTTGACAACTAAAAAAGTTTAAGTTTAAAACGGCTCTCCTGTGAAGTTGTGACCCGCGACATACGCCTAGTTTTCTAAAACAGGTCACATATGGATGTTTTGAATTAATCATCAATCACTTTTGAAAGCGCTGTCCATTTTGTTGTGTTAGGCATGGAAACATCCACAACGACCATGTTTTACAATAAGTTTCAACCTGTTGTTGAACTTCTTTCTTCAAATTGATCATCACAGTGAGTAGAATTTTAAAAGCACACTCTTTTGATGATAAGTGTATGATGTGATTTTCAATTGCATTCACGTTGATGTCAGATGACAATACAGCCCTGAGCCCTGAGTACCACGCCATTAGAACCGGATGATCGTTAGCGAGTTGGGTACTACTAACGCATGGCTAGAGTGCATAAGAGGAGATTACTGTGAGTCAACGGTCAAGTGGAATTTTACTGTGGTCAAGACTCATGACTGTCAGTGTGGCGGTAATAGTTACCGCAACAGTCCTATACATAAGATGTACTGTATGTGGAAAAGTGAAGTTGTGAGACGTACCTTGATCTTCCAAGAAGCCATTTGGAATCTTCTTATCAACTGAGGTGACAAGAGCCTTCCTGTGGTTTCTAAACCTAACCAGAGATTGTGACAGAGAAGAGGAAAAGGAAACAAAAGAGGAAAGAACTAAAATGTTATCCGACCATAACCGATGAAAGATAATATTTCAGCTCAACAAGTCAGAAGAAATAGAAACCCACCCTCTGTACTGAAAGCTGTTCTTTCTCATGAAAAGCACAGAGTATCCTCACCTCTGAGAGAGGAGTTGACAGAGTGAGTGAGACAGAGAGAGCATGGTATAATATGACCTAGCTCGGCATTTGTTTTCTGTTTTACTGGAAGAGCAGTTGTTGGAACACTTTCCACCCACACACACAGTGGGGGTGGGCTGGGCTGATGATAAAGGAAAGGATGGGGGTGAGGTGAAGCCACCCAGTGTTGTTTGTTACCTTAGGAAGTATACTGTCGGGAGAACGATGATGATGAGAAGAAGAGAGACGACCAGCATATAGGAAAGTACATGGGCACCCTGGGGGGTGGGGTTTTCTGGGAAACAAAGATAAATATATTATTTTGTATACTACGTATACAAGTGTTGTCAATATTTTCACATCTATATGCACCCATTTAAATAGATAATTGCACTGGGCATGTCTAACAATTGTTTACATTCAGGATCAAGTTAATGTATGCTGATTGTCCTGGGCCTCGTTTCCCAGAGCCTTCATAGCGTTAAGCTCATCGCTAGAACCATCTTTAGTGGCCGAGTTGTTTCCCAAAACCATAGTTACTAAAGATGCACTTAAACACTTTCTATTTACCGACTGCCTAAGACCACCCGTAGAACAGCTAAGTGTGTCTACAGATGCTTTTGTCCCCCCCTTTTACGCATCACTTCATACACAGAAGATATACGCTAAACACAGAAACAAGAGCTATATCTGTCTCTAACGAAGTTGACTTCAAATACAAGCAAATAATAAAATGATGCTTCAAATGAAAATGTAGATGACTGCAAAAGATAAATACATTATAGGGCAGGTAGGCCTATATATTTCAATCACATTAACATACATTTTATGTTCATTCCATTGAATTCTATTTAGCTAATTCTAGGCTGCTGTCTGTAATGTTTTCCTCAATATATTTCATGTGTAACTGGAGGTCAGGAACCTTTTTTCAAACTTGAAAATAAATATATATTATGGCTGTCAAACAATTAATCGCGGCCTCCTGAGTGGCGCAGCTGTCGAAGGCACTGCATCACCCCAGGCTGTGTCACAACCGGCCGTGAACGGGAGTGCCATAGGGCAGTGCACAATTGTCCCAGTGTCATCGGGGTTAGGGGAGGGTTTGGTGGTGGTGGTGGGGGGGGGGCTCATCGTGCTCTAGCGACTCCTTGTGGCAGGCCGAGTGCCTGCAGGCTGACTTTTTCGTCAGTTGAACAGTGATTCCTCTGACACATTGGTGCGGCTGGCTTCCAGGTTAACCTCTTGAAACTCTAGGGGCGCTATATCATTTTTGGATAAAAAGACGTGCCCGTTTTAAGCGCAATATTTTGTCACAAAAAGATGCTCGACTATGCATATAATTGATAGCTTTGGAAAGAAAACACTCTGACGTTTCCAGAACTGCAGAGATATTCTCTGTGCGTGCCCTAGAACGTGAGGTACAGGCAAAACCAAGATGAAACGGCATCCAGGAAATCAGCAGGATTTTTGAGGCTCCGTTTTCCATTGTCTCCTTATATGGCTGTGAATGCGAGAGGAATGAGCCTGTCCTTTCTGTCGTTTCCCCAAGGTCTCGGCAGCATTGTGACGTATTTGTAGGCATATCATTGGAAGATTGACAATAAGAGACCACATTTACCAGGTGTCCGCCCGGTGTCCTGCGCTGAAATTGGTGCGCAAACCTCAGCTGCAAGTATTTTTCCATGGAATTCAGAGAAGAAAGCAGGCTTCCACGAACGATATATCAGTGAAGAGATATGTGAAAAAACACCTTGAGGATTGATTCCAAACAACGTTTGCCATGTTTCGGTCGATATTATGGAGTTAATTCGGAAAAAGTTTGACGTTGTTGGTGACTGAATTTTCGGTTCGTTTCGGTAGCCAAATGTGATGTACAAAACGGAGCAATTTCTCCTACACAAAGATTCTTTCAGGAAAAACTGAACATTTGCTATGTAACTGAGAGTCTCCTCATTGAAAACATCCGAAGCTCTTCAAAGGTAAATGATTTTATTTATTTGGTTATCTGGTTTTTGTGAAAATGTTGCGTGCTAAATGCTACTCAAAATGCTAAGCTAGCTTAGCATACTCTTACACAAATTAGTGAATTGCTATGGTTCAAAAGCATATTTTGAAAATCTGAGATGACAGTGTTGTTAAGAAAAGGCTAAGCTTGAGAGCAGGCGCATTATTTTCATTTTATTTGCGATTTTCAGAAATCGTTAACGTTACATTATGCTAATGAGCTTGAGGCTATAACTGTATACAGGTTTTTTTCATAGCCAAAGGTGAACAAAACGGAGCGATTTGTCCTACACAAATAATATTTTTGGGAAAAACTGAACATTTGCTATCTAACTGAGAGTCTCATTGAAAACATCTGAAGTTCTTCAAAGGTAAATGATTTTATTTGAATGATTTTCTTGTTTTTGTGAAAATGTTGCTGGCTGAATTCTAGGCTTATAGCTATGTTAGCAATCAATACTCTTACACAAATGCTTGTTTAGCTATGGTTGAAAAGCATATTTTGAAAATCTGAGATGACAGTGTTGTTAACAAAAGTCTAAGCTTGAGAGCAAATATATTTATTTCATTTCATTTGCGATTTTCATGAATAGTTAACGTTGCGTTATGCTAATGAGCTTGAGGCTATAAATAGAATCCCGGATCCGGGATTGCGCGACGCAACAGGTTAAGCAGGCAGGTGTTAAGGAGTGCGGTTCAGCAGTTCATGTTCATGAGGACTCATGACTTGACCTTCGCCTCTCCCGAGTCCGTTGGGGAGTTGCAGAGATGAGACAAGATCGCAATTGGATATCACAAAATTGGGGAGAAATAGATGGAAAAGTCCTGTAACTTACTCTCTCTCTCACAAACACACACATTATTGTACAGGTAGCCTTGTGGGGGGACACAATTCAGTCCCACTCAAAATCCTATTTTCCCTAACCTTAACCCTAAACCCAAACCTAGCACCGAATCCTAAACCCAACGGTAGCTCCTAACTCTAGTTCTGATGTCCCCAGTTGGTCAATTTTTTTATTTGTTTACTATTATTGTGGAGACCATAAGTCCCCACAAGAATAGTTACACACACACACACACACACACACACACACACACACACACACACACACACACACACATCCTCCTGTTTCTTTTCACTGAGCCAGTTCCAAAGACAAACAAGACTGTTGACATTTTCAGATGATAAAGCTGCTCTTTACTTTTGCACGATATGCCCAGAGAGTAAAAACAACCTCTCACAAGGTACTGATGTAGCAGGCGTTGCCAGGTACCTCCGTGCAATGCAGGCCAGCCTGGTGTGTGCCCCTGCACGCTCTGACCACCACTGTAGTGGACAATCCTCCATGTTGATGCTGGGCTCTGCCTTGTAACGCTCTACACATTTCTCAATGAACTCCTCCTCTTCATCAGAGTCTGACTCAGAAGAATTCAACAAAAGGGCAGCTTTCTTTTTTGATGCCTCTGACTCTGTTGCTTTATCAGGTGGCTGGGCAGGCCTCTCTTCCTTCAAAAAGTTGCTGACCAAAGCCCACACCTCACCCTTCTCAGATCTGGGAAGGCACTTCAGGTCTTTAAACCTTGGGTTGAGAGCTATGGCGATCTTCAGCCGTGTGAGGTTGGTGTTTTCCTTGCGTTTCTCCAGGTCTGTTGTGAATGTCAGCTTGAATCTTTCCATGTAGGAAGGGTCATCATGAGCACTCTCCATCACCCAAAGGAGATGACACAAAGCAGGCAACACCACGGAGCAGGAAATGTACTTCTCTCCATATCAGAAGTTCAGTCAAGTACCTGCAGTGAAAGATAATTCAAAATGACTTTAGTCAATTGTGAGAGGCTTGTTACACACAGACTCTCTCACACACATACTTGTTCTCTCACACAGACACACACACACACCACATCTTATTATAACACTGATATAGAGATAAAGAATATTACCTGCAGGGCTCCCATAGTGCCTCCAGCTTCTACAGTTTCTCCAGTTCAGCTGTGATTGGCATGGTGATGTTCGTTTTCTGTTGGGTCAGAGGCTTTACCATTTCCAGAGTGGAGTTCCATCTTGTTGTGACATCTTGTGCGAATGACTCCTTCTTTAGCACGTTTGGTGGGCTGTTCGGCACTAGGCTAGGGCATGTTCAAACCCGCTTGTAATGATCGTCTTCGGGAGAAAGGGAGGAGGACCAAAGCGCAGCGTGGTAAGTGTTCATAATTTTAATTAAAGGAAACACTGAATCAAAACAAAAATAACAAAATGGACGAAACAATCTAGTCCTATCTGGTGACATACACACGTAACACAAAGACAGAAAATAAACACCCACAAAACCCAGGTGGAAAAAGGCTACCTAAGTATGATTCTCAATCAGAGACAACTAACGACACCTGAATCTGATTGAGAACCATACTTGGCCGAACACAAAAACCAACATAGAAAAACAAACATAGACTGCCCACCCCAACTCACGCCCTGACCATACAAAAACAAAGACAATACAAATGAACTAAGGTCAGAACGTGACACCGCTGTTCTGTAGGGACACTGCGATGGACATTTGGAGACTGTGTGCGATGCAGGGCAGGTGTTCAAAAGGCATATGTCTTGAAGCTGCAATCATGTTCCGTGCACTGTCTGTGCAAACTGTGGTAACGTTGTTTTCAATGTTCCACTGCTTTGCTAGATCCATGAAATGCCGAGCGCACTTTTCAGCATAGTGACTGTCTTCTGTCTTCATTTTGGCCATAGCATGTGAATGCAGTTTCCAGTTTTTACCTGTGAGAGCAACAGCCATTGAATGTTTCAACTCCTCCGCTTTCGTAGCCCTCTCGCTTTCATACAGCTTGTGTATTTTTGTAACGACGATGGCTCGAGGGTAACTCATACGTTGAGTCTTCCGATCCTATCCAAATAATATTCCTCAAGCCTCCACAGTGTTAGCTCACTGCTCGTCGACTTGTCCATAGGCCTCCAGCGCGCACACTCTTCAAGCTTGCCAAAGATGTCCTCTATTGCTACTATTAACGTTAATTGTATTGCTGGCGTCAACAGGATATTTTGCTTGTAAATGATAACAAAGATTTGATGTACCAGTCAAATATTTGGACACACCTACTCATTCCAGGTTTTAACTTTATTGTTTATATTTTCTACATTGCAGAACATTAGTGAAGACAAAGCTATGAAACTATCAAAAATATGAAATAACACATATGGAACCATGTCGTAACCAAAAAAGTGTGAAACAAATCAAAATATAATTTATATTTGAGATTCCACCCTTTGCCTTGATGACAGCTTTAAACACTATTGGCATTCGTTCAATCAGCCTAATGAGGTAGTCAACTGGAATACATTTCAATTAACAGGTGTACCTTGTTAAAAGTTAATTTGTGGAATTTATTTCCTTCTTAATGTGTTTGAGCCAATCAGTTGTGTTGTGACAAGGTAAGGGTGGTATACAGAAGATAGCCCTATTTGGTTAAAGACTAAGTCCATATTATGGCAAGAAGAGCTCAAATAAGCAAAGAGAAACGACAATCCATCATTACCTTAAGACATGGAAATCAGTCAATGAAAAAATCAAGAACTTTGAAAGTTTCTTCAAGTGCAGTCGCAAAAAACATCAAGCACTATAATGAAACTGCCTCTCATGATGACTACCACAGGAAAGGAAGACCCAGAGTTACCTCTGCAGCAGAGGATAAGTTCATTGTAGTTAATATTCAACCCTACAAATTTGTTTGATATAGAAAGACCGGGTTTTCGGAAGGTTTTTGAACTTGTGTTTATTAAATTATGACAAATATTAATTGTATTCCACCAATGAGGCCACTAGATGGCGATTTGGTCAATTGACTGCAGGAAGGGCTAGATGTACTCGGAGGGCTAATATCAATAACAGGCATGTCAATCTTTTGGCTCAAAGTAGAGGAGAGATTGACTGTATCACTACTTGTCTTTGTGAGAGGTATTGATGTGTTGAAAGCACTGAACTGTCTGTACCAACTGGGAACACAGCTTAGACACCCACATTCTTCTAAAAAAAAGGTACCACAAAAGGGTTCTTAGGCTGTCCCCATATGAGAACCCTTTTTGGTTCCAGGTAGAACCCTTTTGGGACACAGTCCCCAAGTCCAGAACAGACTCTGAGAAATGCACAGTACTACATAGAGCCATGACTACATGTAACTCTCTTCCACATCAAGTAATTCTCAAGCGAGTAGTAAAATAAGAAAAAAACAGACAAAACAACACCTCACAGCACAATGCGGAAACACACACAAAGCCTTGGCAGCAGCTAATGGGGATCCTAATAAATACTAAAATGATAGGTTCAGCATTTGGAATAAGCCGCATCTATATCTGCAGCCATAAGTGGTAATATATCTCTAGGAGCTGATCTGTCGTTAGTATTTTGGGATAATTATAATGCTAAGATACGATTTGAATGGTGAAAGCTGATCCGAGAGCAGCTCTGCTTTTCTTTCGATCCTATCAGTATCGTCAGATGTTCTAACTTTGCACTTAACGAACGTTCTCTCTACGTGCTTGTTTGGGAAACACTCTTAAAAAGTTGACTTGTGAATAACGATGCATCTGGTAAGATCATCGAAATGCTTAAGTTCCATCGCAACTGGGAAACAAGGCCCTGCTTGATTCCCTATTTTTATGAAAGTTACTTACCTGTTGTCTGGTTCTCATGAGAGGAGTTATTCAAGGTTATTATAGTTGCAGTCAGAAACAACACCATTGTGACTGTGGAGATAAAACAGAACATGAGTGAATACATAATGCTGTAAAAAAAGAAATCCACTAACTAAATTCCACTAGAGGGCGCCCACGATACAAACAAATTCTGGCCTGACGATGTCAGTGTTGTCAGTGTAAATAAGAGGATGATGCCCTCAGTCTGTCTGATTCTGTAACTCCTTATAGCCTATCAGTTTCCTGTCCTGTCCGAGCATATCCACATAGCAGCATGGTGCATCTCCTCTGACCTCATATCCCTAAAATACACATATCAATGTCCAAACAGGCAGCATTATCTCATAGACAACAGAAACCAGATCCACTGTAGTCCTAGACAGACTGGAGCAAAGCTAAACATAAGCTCAAGAGATGTACATCTTACATAGCAATGAGCAGCGCTTGGATAGGAGGGAGTGAGAAACAGTGAAAACCGAATGAGAAATATCCTTTTCTCGGAATAATCACTTTGAAGGAAGAGGAATCTCCTGTTACCATTGAGTCACTCTATGTAGCCTGAAGGCACTACAAGGATACATAGGCTGTATTAAACCAGAGTACAGTTATTGTTAAGAGTTTCATCCATGTGCACACTTGAGAGCACCACTTTATTCTCTGTTTTAGTCAAAGCTGTATGGCATATATATATATATATAATCATTAATACTGTCATTGTTAATAATTTTATCTCTCTCTCTGTCTCTCTCTGTCTCTCTCTCTCTCTCTCTCTCTCTCTCTCTCTCAATAAATTACATTTGTTTATTGGCATGACGTAACAATGTACATATTGCCAAAGCTTACTTAGGAGAATTACAATATTAACATAATTAATAATAATAATCAATGTTGTCAAAGGGACAACAGTAACAACAACACCAAGGGTCAAAATAACCATACATTAAACAATAACAATAAGCATAGAAGATATGTTCAGGTTGGTTGGTCTGTCAGACACTATCCCTCATCTTATGACAGGCAGAAATGTAACCAACCTCAGCTCTCTGCATCCTCCCCCAACAGTGTCTAACCATTTCAATGACAAGGCTGTGATCACTGAGCCTGTACTTTGTCAAGGTTTGTATGGTCAAATAGTTTGCCATGGTGTACTGTCGATTGAGGGCTAGATAGCACTGGATTTAGCTTTGTGCTTGTGCTTCCCAATAAGTACTGTAGTTTTGTTTTGATTGTGTTATAATTTGTTTTGATCTGATGGATTGGATGTTCTGGTCCTGAGGCTTCAGTGTGTTAGTAGAACAGGTTTGTCAACTCAGCCCCAGGACCAGCTGGATGTGGGGACTCTTTTCTTTGCTCAGCTCTTGGCATTGCAGGGCTTGGTAATGACATCAAATAAAACTTTATTTGCCACATGCGCCGAATATAACAAGTTTAGACTTTACCGTGAAATTCTTACTTACAAGCCCTTAACCAACAGTTCAGTTCAAGAAGGAGAAAATAGTTACCAAGTAGACTAAAATAAAAAGTGATAATAAAAAGTATGACTATGCATATGTAACAACAAAGAGTGAGTAGCAGCAGTGTACAAGGGAGGGTCAATGTAAATTGTCCAGTATGAGAGGGGGTCACTGTATTTCAGATGTTTCCAAAATTGCTCTTTTTTGAGCTTTTATTATTAGTGGATTTTGGCCTAATTCTGCCCTGCAGGGCGGCAGGGTAGCCTAGTGGTTAGAGCGTTGGACTAGTAACCAAAAGGTTGCAAGTTCAAATCCTCGAGCTGACATGGTACAAATCTGTCATTCTGCCCCTGAACAGGCAGTTAACCCACTGTTCCTAGGCCGTCATTGAAAATAAGAATTTGTACTTGACTGGTTAAATGAAGGTAAAATTACAATTGTTTGTAGTTTTCCTCTGGACATGTAAGAGAATCTTACAGAACTGCATGCAGGGTTTCAATAGGGTGTTTGTCCCATTGGGTGAAATATTGTTTTGCAAGTGGACCCCACACCTCGCTGCCATAAAGAGAAATTAGTTCAAGAACACATTCAATTAGTTTTAGCCAAATTTTAATAGGTATTTCAATTAGAATTACATTTTTAATGGTGTAGAATTCCCTACATGCTTTCTCTCAGTTCATTCACCTCTCTCTCTCTCTCTCTCTCTCCAGTACCAGTACCAGTACCAGTACCAGTACCAGTACCAGTCAAAAGTTTGGACACACCTACTCATTCCATTTGTATTATTTTCTACATTGTAGAATAGTGAAAGAATCAAAACTATGAAATGGAATCATGTAGTAACGGAGAAAGTATAAAAAATATATTTTATATTTGAGATTCTTGAAAGTAGCCACGCTTTGCCTTGATGACAACTTTGCACACTCTTGGCATTCTCTCAACCAGCTTCATGAGGTAGTCACCTGGAATGCATTTCAAAACTTCTTAATTAATGTGTGGAATGTCTTTCCTTCTTAATGCATTTGAGCCAATCAGTTGTGCTGTGACAAGGTAGGGGTGGTATACAGAAGATAGCCCTATTTGGTAAAAGACCAAGTCCATATTATGGCAAGAACAGCTCAAATAAGCAAAGAGAAACAACAATCCATCATTGCTTTAAGACATGAAGGGCAGTCAATGCGGAAAATGTCAATAATTTTTCAAGTTACTTCAAGTGCAGTCATAAAAACCATCAAGCGCTATAATGAAACTGGCTCTTTTGAGGACTGCCACAGGAAAGGAAGACCCAGAGTTACCTCTGCTGCAGAGTATAAGTTTGTTAGAGTTGCCAGCCTCAGAAATTGCAGCCCAAATACAGTGGCAAGAAAAAGTATGTGAACCCTTTAGAATTACTTGGATTTCTGCATAAATTAAGTCTAAGTCACAACAATATACAAACACATCCTGCTTAAACTAATAACAAACAGACAATTATACTTTTTCATGTCTTTACTGAACACACTGTGTAAACATTCACAGTGCAGGTCGGGAAAAGTATGTGAACCCCTGAATTTAATAACAGGTTGACCCTCCTTTGGCAGCAATAACCTCAACCAAACGTTTTCTGTAGTTGCGGATCAGACCTTCACAATGGTCAGGAAGAATTTGACCATTCTTCTTTACAAAACTGTTTCAGTTCCACAATATTCTTGGGATGTCTGATGTGAACCTCTCTCGAGGTCATGCCACAGCATCTCAATCGGGTTGAGGTTAGGACTGACTGGGCCACTCCAGAAGGTGTATTTTCTTCTGTTCAAGCCATTCCGTTGTTGATTTACTTCTGTCTTTTGGGTTGTTGTCCTGTTGCATCACCTAACTTCTGGAGAGCTTCAATTGGCAGACAGATAGCCTTACATTCTCCTGGAAAATGTCTTGATAAACTTGGGAATACATTTTTCCATCGATGATAGCAAGCTGTCCCGGCCCTGAGGCAGCAAAGCAGCCCAAAACCATGATGCTCTCTCCACCATAGTTTACAGTTGAGATGAGGTTTTGATTTTGGTGTGCTGTGCCTTTTTTTCTCCACACACAGTGTTGTGTGTTCCTTACAAACAACACAACTTTAGTTTAATTTGTCCAAAGAATATTTTGCCAGTAGCGCTGTGACACATCCAGGTGCTATTTTGCGAACTTGCAGCAATGTTTTTTTGGACAGCCATGGCTTCTTCCATGGAATCCTCCCATGAACATCATTCTTGTTTAGTGTTTTACGGAGTGTAGACTCTTCAACAGAGATGCTAGCATCTTTCAGAGATTTCTGTAAGTCTTTAGCTGACACTCTAGGATTCTTCTTAAACTCATTGAGCCTTCTGTGTTGTGCTCTTGCAGTCATCTTTACAGGACGGCCACTCCTAGGGAGATTAGCAACAGTGCTGAAATTTCTCAATTTATAGACAATTTGTCTTACCATGGACTGACTTTTAGAGATACTTTTTTAACCCTTCCCAGCTTTATGCAAGGGAACAATTCTTCATCTTAGGTCTTCTCTTTTGTTTGAGGCATGATTCATCAGGCAATGGTTCTTGTGAATAGCAAACTCAACATTTGTGAGTGTTTTTTTATGGGCAGGGCAGCTCTAACCAACATCTCCAAACTCGTCTCATTGTTTTGACTTCAGGTTAGTTGACTCCTGACTCCAATTAGCTTTAGAGAAGTCATTAGCCTAGGGGTTCACATACCTTTTCCAACCTACAGTGTGAATGTTTAAATTATGTATTCAGAATAGACAAGAAAAATACAATAATTTGTGTGTTCTTAGTTTTAGTTAATTTATTGTTGTGAAATTCTATGTCAAATTTATGCAGAAACGTGGTAATTCCAAAGGGTTCACATACTTTTTCTTGCGACTGTAAATGCATCACAGAGTAAGAGACACATCTAAACATCAACTGTTCTGAGGAGACACCGTGAATAAGGCATTCATGGTCAAAGTGCTGCAAAGAAACCACTACAAAAGGACACCAATAATAAGAAGAGACTTGCTTGGGCCAAGAAACACGAGCAATGGACATTAGACCAGTGGAAATCTGTCCTTTTGATTTTTGGTTCCAATCGCCGTCTGTTTGTGAGACGCAGAGTAGGTGAAAGGATGATTTATATATGTGTGGTTCCCACAGTGAAGCATGTAGGAGGAGGTGTGATAGTGTGGGGGTGCTTTGCTGGTGACACTGTATGTGATTTGTTTAGAATTCAAGGGATACTTAACCAGCACACCTACTACAGCATTCTGCAGCAATACACCATCCCATCTGGTCTCTGCTTAGTGGGACTATCATTATGTTTTTCAACAGGACAATGACCCAAACACACCTCCAGGCTGTGTAAGGGCTATTTGATCAAGAAGGAGCATGAGAGTCCTGCATCAGATGACCTGGCCTCCACAATCACCCAACAGCAACCCAATTGAGATGATTTGGGATGAGTTGGACCGCAGAGTGGAAAATCAAGAAATCAGGAAAATCAGCCAACAAGTGCTCAAAGAAATGTTTTAATTAAAATGTTCTTTGAGCAGAAATGTATTCTCGAACATGTGAACTTTCTTGTGCCTTAATAACAAACTTGTATTCCATCTGTTAAATTATGAGCCTTGTTGGTTAAGCCACAGAAAAATAAGCAACCTTCCCACAAGCCATGATTGGCTGAGATAATGAGTGGGCTGGACATGCCGAGACAGGAGTTTGAATTGGTCTGCCATTTTGAAGGGGTCTGTCTATTTGAGCTGGTCAGTCTGTAAACCTGTCGAACGCTGCTTAAAAAAAATATATATTGTGTAGCTGCATAAGTGTTGCTCTCCATTTTCTGGAGGAAAACATTTTGAAATCAGTGGAATTAGATTATTATAGCTAAAGAGATGGAGAACACCTGTCTCTGGATTACATATTTAAACTAAGGGCAACCGTGGTATAGCATTCCTGACAGGGAGACGCATCCATGATGCATGTTGATGTATGCAGATTAGATAGTCTAGCATTAGCTAGTTACATTTTCATATATTACACGTTTCTAATTTTGACAGAAAGTGATTTCATTTCAAGCTAAATTGTACTGTTAGCTAGCTAGCTAACGTTAGCTGGCTGGCACCCTAGCTGACATTATTATTTGTTTCCCAGAGCCGTTTGCTTTTCTAGTTAGATCTTAATGTTAGCTAGCTAACATTGGACCTGGTTGGTTAGCTCCCAGTACTGTGGCATTGTTGCCACTTTGTTCATTGTTGTTTAACTAGCTAACGTTAGCTGGCTGGCTTGCTAGCTAATGTTATGTGACGTGTGTGATCTTAAACGTTGTTTACCTGGCTAGGTTCATTGTTTACCTAGCTAGCTAGCTAGCTATATGTCTTAAGCTGAAGTGTACTGTTAGCTAGCTAGCTAACGTTAGCTGGCTACCGAGCAGATGTTATTATTTGTTTAGTTTTTTCTAGTTAGAGTCTAATGTTAAACAGTGTTGGCACTTTGTTCATTGTTGTTTAACAGGCTAGCGTTAGCTGGCTGGCTCGTTAGCTAACGTTACGTGACGTGTGTACAACACCTATTGAATATGAGCTATGTCAGTAAACATCTGCAAAAAAAGAGTAATGAAATTGTTGCTAGCAGAGCTGATTTGCCTGTTTTTATGTTATCCGGAGGTAAACAAATCATAGGCCAGAGCGTCAAGTGTGCGCTCTGTGAGCGAAACAAGATGGGTGGGGCTAAAGCTTAAGAGGGTGTAAACAATGCTGAATGGGTATAGACAAAGAACTGCTCTTCACTAGATATCAAAACATTCAAAGGCGATTTTCTCAAAAGTGAGTTTACATGTTGATCAACTTTCAAAGCAGAATTACTTTCCCATTATTCCTCAAATGCAGTGTATGATATAACATTTCGTAGCTATGAGTCTCTACTTTTACCCAATGTAAAAAGCACCATTTCACATAATGGGACTCCCTGTATATAACCTTGTTATTGTGATTTTATTGTTACTCTTTTTATTTTATTTTTATTAAGTACATTTAGTTCTTAACTCTTATTTTTCTTAAAACTACATTGTTGGTTAAGGTCTTGTAAGTAAGCATTCCACAGTGAGGTTTGCACCAGTTGTATTCGATTTGATTACAACCAATGTACAATAACATTCATATTTCACTCACATTTCATCTTATTTGTTCCGGATCAAAAACATGCAAGGCCAACAGTAGCCTTCATTCACTTGATCCACCACTAAGCTGTGCAGCATTTGCTAATGTAAATACTATGGTCATGGATAATGTACCAGTCAAAAGTTTTATAACACTTACTAGGGTTTTTTAGGGTTTTTCTTTATTTTTGCTATTTTCTACATTGTAGAATAATAGTGAAGACATCACAACTATGAAATAACACATATAATAACCAAAAAGTGTTAAATCAAAATATATTTTATATTTCTCATTCTTCAATGTAGCCACTCTTGAAGGAGTTCCCGCATTTGCTGAGCACCCGCATTTGCTGAGCACTGCTTTTCCTTTACTGTGCCATCCATCTCATCCCAAACCATCTCAATTGGGTTGAGGTCAGATGATTGTGGAGGCCAGATCATCTGATGCAGCACTCCATCACTCTCCTACTTGGTAGAATAGCCCTTACACAGCCTGGAGGTGTGTTTTCCCACTAAGCGCAAACCAAATGGGATGGCGTATCGCTGCAGAATGCTGTGGTAGCCATGCTGGTTAAGTGTGCCTTGAATTCTAAATAAATAATTGACAGTGTCACCAGCAAAGCACCTCCACACCATCACACCTCCTCCTCCATGCTTCATGATTGGAACCACACATACGGAGATCATCCATTCACTTACTTTGCGTCTCACAAAGACACAGTGGTTGGAACACAATTTGGACACATCAGACCAAAGGACAGATTTCCACCGGTCTAATGTCCATTGCTTGTGTTTCTTTGTCCAAGCAAGTATCTTATTCTTATTGTGTCCTTTGGTAGTGGTTTCTGTGCAGCAATTCAACCATGAAGGCCTGATTCACACGGTATCCTCTGAACAGTTGATGTTGAGATGTGTCTGTTACTTGAACTCCATGAAGCATATAAGTTGGCTGCAATTTCTGAGGCTGGTAACTCTACTGAACGTATCCTCTACAGCAGAGGTAACTCTGGGTCTTCCTTTCCTGTGGCAGTCCTCATGAGAGCCAGTTTCATCATAGCGCATGATGGTTTTTACGACTCCACTTGAAGAAACTTTCAAAGTTCTTGAAATAATCCGGATTGACTGACATTCATGTCTTAAAGTAATGATGGACTGTCTTTTCTCTTTGCTTATTTGAGCTGTTCTTACCATAATATG
Source organism: Oncorhynchus masou masou (assembly GCF_036934945.1). Taxonomy (NCBI): domain Eukaryota; kingdom Metazoa; phylum Chordata; class Actinopteri; order Salmoniformes; family Salmonidae; genus Oncorhynchus; species Oncorhynchus masou. The sequence goes on along the minus strand of NC_088235.1, from coordinate 51,793,860 downwards.
GACTTGGTCTTTTAACAAATAAGGCTATCTTCTGAATACCACCCCTACCTTGTCACAACTTGATTGGCTCAAACACATTAAGAAGGAAAGAAATTCCACAAATGAACTTTTAACAAGGCACAGCTGTTAATTGAAATGCATTCCAGGTGAATACCTCATGAAGCTGGTTGAGAGAATGCCAAGAGTGTGCAAAGCTATCATCAAGGCAAAGGGTGGCTACTTTGAAGAATATACAATATAAAATATGTTTTGATTTGTTTAACACTTTTTTGGTTACTTCATGATTCCATATGTGTTATTTCATAGTTGATGTCTTCGCTTTTATAATTCTACAGTTTAGAAAATAGTAAAAATAAAGAAAAACCCTTGAATGAGCATCAAAACTTTTGACTGGTACTGTATGTGTGTCAAATTAAGTGAAAGTAACTGTTTAAATGTGATGAATCCCCTCTGATCTAGTTTGACCATCAGCAACACTGATAGGTGGGTAAATATTAATCCCAGCCATAACCCTGAGTGGAAAATCCTAATGTTCATTGTTACTTTACTTCAGTAAGCCCTGAAAGCTATTTTATGTCTGCACACACACACACACACACACACACACACACACACACACACACACACACTGAATGACGCTTTCATCCGATGAAGAGTATGCATTTGAATTCCTAATTCCTCGTTACCAAAATATCGACTCTGACATGTGGATAAAGAAAAACGTTACGTTATACAACCTGACAAGAACCCAGATGAACCCAGCTAAAGGGCACACAGTAATGAATGGATAAAAAATGTATGGTTTATACATTGTTAAAACCTATCTCACGGGTTCCAATGTCAGAGGACAATGTATACTGTATCCGCGAGCATTGAAATATGTTTTGTGTATGTTCTTGACCAATGGACATGGTGCAAACATACATGGACTGCAAAATTGTATCCAAGCATAAAAAAAGGCATCGAAAATACAGCAATCCATTACAGCCCTTGAAATCTTTCCTTGTCTCCAAATTCAAAGAGATTTCATCAGATTGGCTAGACTAGTGGCTCCCAAGTGGCGCAGAGGTCTAAGACACTGCATCTCAGTGGAAGAGGCGTCACTGCAGTACCTGGTTTTAATCCAGGCTGCATCACATCCGGCCATGATTGGGAGACCTATAGGGCAGTGCACAATTGGCCCGGGCTAGGCAGTCATTGTAAATAAGAATTTGTTCATTCCTGAATTGCCTAGTGAAATAAAAACATTTAAAATAGTGTATCCTTTGTCTTATGAAACAAAGATAAAACATTCATCTTCATGTGGCAACCCAATCCACATCCATTTAACTTCAGATTTCTCCATGAATCAATAAAACCTAAAAGCATTTTTTTTTACAAGGAGAGAAAAAAGAAAGACAGTGGAAAGCAACACCCAAACACATTCAGCAGCATGGCTGTCTGGCTGGAGCAGTCAGTGGAAGTGCAAAACAAATACATGTCAGAAGAGCGTGTGAACAGAGGAGGAGAGGATGCAAACAGATGAGAGGCTGGAATAGATACATGCCTGGGCCCTGGGTAAAGCATTAGCAGCCATAATGGGAAACTTCCCTATCAGACAAACAACAACAGCACTAGAGTGAAGGATGGCTTCACTGGTAAGAAGCAGGTAAGAAGCAGGCCACGCTACAGACAAATATCACAATCACCACTATATGCTTTATGGCATCAATTGTCAAAGGAATGGCTAGTTTACACAAACTGATGTTTCCTTTGTTGTGGGATGATGGAAGGTTGAATATTTGCCTGTTCAAAAGCATGATACTGTATTGAGCCTCTGTTCTGGGATTTGCTTTCAGCCAACATGCACTAAGCTTCACCATACACACAAGTCATCACAGTATCATATGCACTGACATTGAAGCTGTACCATAATCTTGTTTTTGTAATCTCCTATATCACTGTGTCGGAAGAATGGTAAGGGTCAACAAAGTAAATTCAAGAATTGATTTGAAATCCTAATTGAAAACAAGGGGCCCTTTGCATTAATTGATGGCATTTAGATTGATTCCCTAAATTGATTGAGTTTAAATGAAATTGGCTCAGGGTTTACTCACAGTTCCAAGCAGAGCTGACAGGATTCAGGAGTTGATCCAATAGTCCATAGCAACCTGAAAGTCTGATTCTCTTCCTGACTGGGCCCTTGGGATTCTGTACCCATAACACAGTCCACATTCACATAGTCTCAGAGGAACAGGGTCTGGTGGGACTGGCTGGGAAAGTATTGGTTGTGATCAGGACACAGCTTGTTCCTGTAGCTAAGGTCCAGTGGGCTGGGTTTCAGGGGACTTCCAAGTTTCAAGTCATTACACGGTTTAAAAGTTGTCTCGAGCTCAGTGATCTCCATAAACACATACCACCTGAAGAAAGAGAAGACAAGAGAAAAGGTTGGACCATGGTTGCTGCTATTAAAGTGGCTATAGAAAACCTTATTGCCTCCTTACTATGGTGACACGCCCAGATATAGTACATTCAAAATATCTTTAAAAAGACCAGGGAATTCAATGAATACAGTAATGACCTTGACTCCCCTATTTGCTTGTTAGTCAAAATACATGTTTCTCTTGCTCATTGTTTGGGCCTGACTCAGAGGAAAAGTCTTCATAAAAGAGATGAACAAACTAATAAAGCTACTTCCTGTGTACACCAGGAGTGGGTGTCTGATTGAGTGTACTGTACCGTAGGGAGAGATTGTACTATGCTAGACTGTGTGGGTGAGAGGAGGGAGGGTCGAGGATAGAGAGGAAAAGAGAGTGAAAGAAAGAGAAGGGGTGTAGTGTTCACAGTCACGAGTGAGTGTGTGTGTGTGCGTGTGTGTGCTATTCTGTTCCTTTGTCTGCACTGAGACAAACCCCTTTGTTCTAGCCCACACAGTGTGGCAAAGCAAAATATGAAAATCTCAAGAGCTATTAAATCGCTAAGCATGCAATCTAATCCCACCCACGGCAGAATTTCAGAACAGAGTGAGGAATAGACAATCAGTTATGCTATCTCTCAACAATAGAAACATTGAATACTTAAAATGTTTTACATGACAGCCAAGCCGAACACATATACAATGCTGTTTTTATTATGGCATCTACATGAAACACACCCAGGTCTGTACATATTTGGAATTGACAGTATTTTATTCCAATGTGCTCTAAACGACTAAGTATTGCTACACATTGTTGCATTCTGGAATCTGAGTGCCCAAAACAAAGCATTGACTGTGGCGTTACTCGATGGCTCTAGCAGTGTACGAAGGAAAAAGCATGGCTCTGAGTGCCTACTCACTCCCTCTCGCTCTCCCAGGCCCAGAGTTCCTCTACCCACAAGTGGAAACACAAAGCCAGATTGTTAGCACCCGGCCACTGAGACAGAGCAGAGGTGAGTCAGTGAGCTTAGCTGGAGAACCCGTCTCATACAGAGCTGTGGTGGGAAAATGGGGCCTCTAGGAAAAAGGGAAGAACTATTGTGCAATGTCAGTTCTCTACTGATTCAAAATAATGGACGAGAACGTGGGACAGATAAGGAGCATCTATTGGGTTACATGATAATGATCACATTCTAAAACTGCTGATACAGATTATACAAACAGTTACTTATCCCTGTTGATAGTACATGATTTTCACTGTTCATTGGCTTACTTTATCGATGCACGATATATCGGTCGGACGATATTAACTAAAACTACAACATCGGCATTGGCACGATGTCTAGTTTAAAGCCGATGTGCAAAACCGATGTCAAAGCTGACTTGCATACCTACAGTTGAAGTCGGAAGTTAACATACAACTTAGCCAAATACATTTTTCACAATTCACAATTCCTGACATTTAATCAAAGTAAAAATTCCCTGTCTTAGGTCAATTAGGATCACCACTTTATTTTAAGAATGTGAAATGTCAGAATAATAGTAGAGAGAATGATTTATTTCACCTTTTATTTCATTCATCACATTCCCAGTGGGTCAGAAGTTTACATACACTCAATTAGTACTTGGTAGCATTGCCTTTAAATGGTTTATATTGGGTCAAACGTTTCGGGTAGCCTTCCACAAGCTTCCCACAATAAGTTGGGTGAATTTTGGCCCATTCCTCCTGACAGAGCTGGTGTAACTGAGTCAGGTTTGTAGGCCTCCTTGCTCGCACACACTTTTTCAGTTCCGCCCACATATTTTCTATAGGATTGAGGTCATGGCTTTGTGATGCCCATGTCCAATACCTTGACTTTGTTGTCCTTAAACCATTTTGCCAAAACTTGGGGTCATTGTCCATTTGGAAGACCCATTTGCGACCAAGCATTAACTTTCTGACTGATGTCTTGAGATCTTGCTTCAATATATCTACATCATTTTCCTCCCTCATGATGCCATCTATTTTGTGAAGCGCACCAGTCCCTCCTGCAGCAAGCACCCCCACAACCTGATGCCTTCACCACCGTGCTTCACGGATGGGATGGTGTTCTTCGGCTTGCAAGCGTCCCCCTTTTTCCTCCAAACATAATGATGGTCATTATGGCCAAACAGTTCTATTTTTGTCTCATCAGACCAGAGGACATTTCTCCAAAAAGTATGCTCTTTGTCCCCATGTGCAGTTGCAAACCGTAGTCTGGCTTTATTTTGGCAGTTTTGGAGCAGTTGCTTCTTCCTTGCTGAGCGGCGTTTCAAGTTATGTCGATATAGTCATTAGTCATCGAACATTAGGATTTTCGCCTAGAAAAGCCAGAATACAGCGTGGGCTGATTGTGGCAACTTGGTATGAACTTTGAACGATTATTCACTAAATAAGAAGTGAAACCTCCTAGACGTTGAGCTATCAGCTGCAGCTGAAAACGTACATGGCCTAGGAAAGGACAGACAATCTCCTAATAAAGACAAGGTACTTTAGCATATCTACTCTATAACACTATGATCAGAGAGATTCTTCAGAAAGATTCAATGGCGATCTCTGCTGGGTAACCAGTCTTCCATCTTCGTCCCATCTATCGAAGCGCAGCTCAGTGTAAATATATCTTGCATTTTCGTTTTCTGAATGGGTGGATATTAGAAGGCATAAGATTCTGTATTTACGGTAGCATAGCTTCTCAAGGTCCAATAGAGACCCAATCCCTTTGTCCCTCAGTCTTCCCACTCTTTCATTCAAACCCAAACCCCTTCCTTTGTGTAACCAGCCGTCATATCGGGTTAGCACTAGGGGCTTTTCATGAAGTGATTAGTAATCGATGTATGATCTTTCCTGTGTATATATGTAATTCTGTGTGATTATTTAGGTATTTAGTAAATAAATAATTAAGCCAATTTGTGTATTGCTGATTCAACTTATTAGCTAGGGTTCGTGCAGATAACTGCATATGAATGAGTGATGGTACAGAACGGCATAGGCAACAATCTGACCTTATTTTCACCCAAAAGGCATATTCTTGATACCATGTGTTGACTGAACCATTGCATCAAGACTGCCCAAATGTCCATAAATTGTGCACTCAATGGCATGGTATTTCACTGGTATCGAGTACAGTATATTCATATGAGATGAGTAATGTAGGGTATGTAAACATATAAAAGTGGCATTGTTTAAAGTGGCTAGTGATGCATGTATTACATAAAGATGGCAAGATGCAGTAGATGGTATAGAGAACAGTATATACATATGAGATGAGTAATGTAGGGTATGTATACATTATATTAAGTGGCATTGTTTAAGTGGCTAGAGATACAATTTTTACATACATTTTTCCATTATTAAAGTGGCTGGAGTTGAGTCAATATGTTGGCAGCAGCCACTCAATGTTAGTGGTGGTTGTTTTACAGTCTGATGGCCTTGAGATAGAAGCTGTGTTTCAGTCTCTCGGTCCCTGCTTTTATGCACCTGTACTGACCTCACCTTCTGGATGATAGCGGGGTGAACAGGCAGTGGCTCGGGTGGTTGATGTCCTTGATGATCTTTATGGCCTTCCTGTGACATCGGGTGGTGTAGTTGTCCTGGAGGGCAGGTAGTTTGACCCCGGTGATGCGTTGTGCAGACCTCACTACCCTCTGGAGAGCCTTACGGTTGTGGGCGGAGCAGTTGCCGTACCAGGCGGTGATACAGCCCGACAGGATGCTCTCAATTGTGCATCTGTAAAAGTTTGTGAGTGATTTTGGTGACAAGACAAATTTCTTCAGCCTCCTGAGGTTGAAGAGGCGCTGCTGCGCCTTCATCACCACGCTGTCTGTGTGGGTGGACCAATTCAGTTTGTCCGTGATGTGTACGCCGAGGAACTTAAAACTTACTACCCTCTCCACTACTGTCCTGTCAATGTGTATAGATGGGGTGCTTGTTTTGTTGACGTTGAGTGTGAGGTTATTTTCCTGACACCACATTCCGAGGGCCCTCACCTCCTCCCTGTAGGCCGTCTCATCGTTGTTGGTAATCAAGCCTACCCCTGTAGTGTCGTCTGCAAACTTGATGATTGAGTTAGAGGTGTGCATTACCATGGGGGTGAACAGGGAGTATAGGAGAGGGCTCCGAACAAACCCTTGTGGGGCCCCAGTGTTGAGGATCAGCGAGGTGGTGATGTTGTTTCCTACCCTCACCACCTGGGGGCGACCCGTCAGGAAGTCCAGTACCTAGTTGCACAGGGCGGGGTCGAGACCCAGGGTCTCGAGCTTGATGACGAGTTTGGAGGGTATTATGGTGTTAAATACTGAGCTGTAGTCGATGAACAGCATTCTCACATATGTACTCCTCTTGTCCAGATGGGTTAGGGCAGTGTGGTTGTGATTGCATCGTCTGTGGACCTATTGGGGCGGTAGGCAAATTGGAATGGGTCTAGGGTGTCAGGTAGGGTGGAGGTGATATGGTCTTTGACTAGTCTCTTAAAGCATTTCATGATGACGGAAGTGAGTGCTACGGGGTGGTAGTCATTTAGCTCAGTTACCTTAGCTTTCTTGGGAACAGGAACAATGGTGGCCCTGTTGAAGCATGTGGGAACAGCAGACTGGGATAAGGATTGATTGAATATGTCCGTAAACACACCAGCCAGCTGGTCTGCAAATGCTCTGAGGACGCGACAGGGGATGCCGCCTGGGCCTGCAGCCTTGCGAGTTTTAACACGTTTAAATGTTTTACTCACGTCGACTGCAGTGAAGGAGAGTCCGCAGGTTTTGGTAGCGGGCCGTGTCAGTGGCACTGTATTGTCATCAAAGCGAGCAAAGAAGTTGTTTAGTCTATCTGGGAGCAAGACATCCTGGTCCACGACGGGGCTGGTTTCCCTTTTGTAATCCGTGATTGACTGAAGACCCTGCCACATACCTCTTGTGTTTGAGCTGTTGAATTGTGACTCTACTTTGTCTCTCTACTGACGCTTAGCTTGTTTGATTGCCTTGCAGAGGTAATAGTTACACTGTATGTATTCGGTCATGTTTCCGGTCACCATGCCCTGATTAAAAGCAGTGGTTTGCACTTTCAGTTTGGCGCGAATTCTGCCATCAATCCACGGTTTCTGGTGTGGGTAGGTTTTAATAGTTGCTGTGGGTACGACATCACCGATGCACTTGCTAATAAACACGCTAACCGAATCAGCGTATTCGTCAATGTTGTTGTTTGACCTAATGCGGAACATATCCCAATCCACGTGATCGAAGCAACCTTGAAGCGTGGAATCCGATTGGTCGGAACAGCTTTGAACAGACCTGAGCGCGGGAGCTTCCTGTTTTAGTCTCTGTCTATAGGCTGGAAGCAACAAAATGGAGTTGTGGTCAGCTTTTCCGAAAGGATGGCAGGGGAGGGCCTTATATGCTTTGCGAAAGTTAGAATAACAATGATCCAGGGTTTTACCAGCCCTGGTAGCACAATCGATATGCTGATAGAATATAGGGAGTCTTGCTTTCAGCTACAATGAATGCAGCCTCAGGATCTGTGGTTTCCAGTTTACATAGAGTCAAATAAAGTCTGTTTAGGGCCATCGATGTGTTGGCTTGGGGGGGAATATATGTGGCTGTGATTATAATCAAAGAGAATTTTCTTGGTAGATAATGAGGTCGACATTTGATTGTGAGGAATTCTAAGTCAGGTGAACAGAAGGACTTGAGTTCCTGTATGCTGTTATGATCACACCACGTCTCGTTAATCATTAGGCATACCCGCCCCCTCTTCTTACCAGAAAGATGCTAGTTTCTGTCGGTGCGATGCATGAAGAAACCAGCTGGCTGTACCGACTCCGATAGCGTGTCTCAAGTAAGCCATGTTTCCGTGAAGCAAAGAACGTCGCAGTCTCTTATGTCTCTCTGGAATGCTAGCCATGCTCGGATTTCATCAACCTTGTTGTCAAGAGACTGGACATTAGCGAGTAGTATGCTCGGGAGCGGTGCGCAATGTGCCCGTCTCCGGAGCCTGACCAGAAGACCACTTCGTCTGCCCCTTTTAAGGCGTCGTTGTTTTGTTTCGCTGGCTGGGATCCGATCCATTGTCCTGGGTGGTGGGCAAAACAGAGGATCCGCTTAGGGAAAGTCGTATTCCTGGTCGTAATGATGGTGAGTTGACGTTGCTCTTATATCCAATAGTTCCTCCCGACCATATGTAATAAAACCTAAGTTTACCTGGGGTACCAATGTAAGAAATAACACGTAAAAAAAACTAAATACTGCATAGTTTCCTAGGAACACGAAGCGAGGCGGCCATCTCTGTCAGCACCGGAAGAATATGAGACTGAATAACGTGACGATTAATAATTGACTGCTATTGTTAGTAAAGATCTTCAGATCTTTAAGAGAGTGGATTCGGGAGATAACCGACCTATATAAATGAATGTTTCCATGGTGCCCCAAGTTATTAATGGCTTAATTGTCGCATGGTTTAATTAAATCACGTAATCAATTAAACGTTAGGTAATTGATTTTATAAAATAGCATGTCATATAATTTAATTGTTATGAACTTGAGTGAAGACCCAAACGCGGTTTTAACAGAAAACAGAGTTCTTTAATAAAAAACAGGAATGGCATAAATCCTCTTCCAACGTAGTCAATGGAACAAAAGAACGTAGTATAATGCAGGTTGCACCTGCGATGCATGCAGACTCCGACAGGACAGGACAAGGTGGAAGCAAACGAGACGACAGCTTGCTTCTGGCATCAAAAAACACAAACAAGAATCAGACACTGAAAGTAGCAGGAACAGAGAAAGAAATAGAGACCTAATCAGAGGGGGAAGAGAGAACAGGTGTGAAGAGTGAAAGAGCTAGTTAGGGCAGATGTAGAACAGCTGAGGAATGAGAGACAGAGAAGGTAACCTAAAAAGACCAGCAGAGAGAGAGAATCAAGAGAAAGGACAGGAACAGACATAACAAGACATGACAGTACCCCCCCACTCACCGAGCGCCTCCTGGCGCATTCGAGGAGGAAACCTGGCGGCAACGGAGGAAATCATCGATCAGCGAACGGTCCAGCACGTCCCGAGAGGGAACCCAACTCCTCTCCTCAGGACCGTACCCCTCCCAATCCACTAGGTACTGATGACCACGGCCCCGAGGGCGCATGTCCAAAATCTTACGAACCCTGTAGATGGGTGCGCCCTCGACAAGGATGGGGGGGGGGACGAGCGGGGGCGCGAAGAACGGGCTTAACACAGGAGACATGGAAGACCGGGTGAACGCGACGAAGATAGCGCGGGAGAAGAAGTCGCACTGCGACAGGATTAATGACCTGGGAAATACGGAACGGACCAATGAACCGCGGGGCCAACTTGCGAGAAGCTGTCTTAAGGGGAAGGTTCTGAGTGGAGAGCCATACTCTCTGACCGCAACAATATCTAGGACTCTTGGTCCTACGCTTATTAGCGGCCCTCACAGTCTGCGCCCTATTACGGCAAAGTGCCGACCTGACCCCCTTCCAGGTGCGCTCGCAACGCTGGACAAAAGCCTGAGCGGAGGGGACGCAGGACTCGGCGAGCTGAGAACAGCGGAGGCTGGTACCCGAGGCTACACTGAAAAGGGGATAGACCGGTAGCAGACGAGGGAAGCGAGTTGTGGGCGTACTCTGCCCAGGGGAGCTGTTCTGACCAAGACGCAGGGTTACGAAAAGAAAGACTGCGTAAAATGCGACCAACAGTCTGATTGGCCCGTTCGGCTTGACCGTTAGACTGGGGATGAAAGCCGGACGAGAGACTGACGGAAGCCCCAATCAAACGGCAAAACTCCCTCCAAAATTGAGACGTGAACTGCGGGCCTCTGTCGGAAACGACGTCAGACGGAAGGCCATGAATTCGGAAAACATTCTCGATAATGATCTGAGCCGTCTCCTTAGCAGAAGGGAGCTTATCGAGAGGAATGAAATGAGCCGCCTTAGAGAATCTATCGACAACCGTAAGAATAACTGTCTTCCCCGCTGATGAAGGCAGTCCGGTGATAAAATCTAAAGCGATGTGAGACCACGGTCGAGAGGGAATGGGAAGCGGTCTGAGACGGCCGGCAGGAGGAGAGTTCCCAGATTTAGTCTGCGCGCAGACCGAACAAGCGGCGACAAATCGACGCGCGTCACGTTCCCGAGTGGGCCACCAGAAACGCTGGCGAATGGAAGCGAGCGTACCCGAAGGCCGGGGTGGCCGGCTAACTTGGCAGAGTGGGCCCACTGAAGAACGGCCGGACGAGTAGGAACGGGAACGAACAGAAGGTTCCTAGGACAAGCTCGCGGCGACGGAGTGTGAGCGAGTGCTTGCTTTACCTGCCTCTCAATTCCCCAGACAGTCAACCCGACAACACGCCCCTCAGGGAGAATCCCATCGGGGTCGGTGGAGACCTCAGAAGAACTGAAGAGACGAGATAAAGCATCAGGTTTGGTGTTTTTGAGCCCGGACGATAAGAAATAACAAACTCGAAACGAGCGAAAAACAGAGCCCAACGAGCCTGACGCGCATTAAGTCGTTTGGCTGAACGGATGTACTCAAGGTTCCTATGGTCAGTCCAAACGACAAAAGGAACGGTCGCCCCCTCCAACCACTGTCGCCATTCGCCTAGGGCTAAGCGGATGGCGAGCAGTTCGCGATTACCAACATCATAGTTACGTTCTGACGGCGATAAGCGATGAGAGAAAAACGCGCAAGGATGGACCTTGCCGTCAGAGAGAGAGCGCTGAGAAAGAATGGCTCCCACGCCCACCTCTGACGCGTCAACCTCAACAACAAACTGTCTAGAGATGTCAGGTGTAACAAGAATAGGTGCGGATGTAAAACGATTCTTAAGAAGATCAAAAGCTCCCTGGGCGGAAACGGACCACTTAAAGCACGTCTTAACAGAAGTAAGGGCTGTGAGAGGAGCTGCCACCTGACCGAAATTACGGATGAAACGACGGTAGAAATTAGCGAAGCCCAGAAAGCGCTGCAGCTCGACGCGTGACTTAGGAACGGGCCAATCAATGACAGCCTGGACCTTAGCGGGATCCATCTTAATGCCCTCAGCGGAAATAACGGAACCGAGAAAAGGGACAGAGGCGGCATGAAAAGTGCACTTCTCAGCCTTCACATAAAGACAGTTCTCCAAAAGGCGCTGGAGGACGCGTCGCACGTGCTGAACATGAATCGAGAGAGACGGTGAAAAAATCAGGATATCATCCATGTAAACGAAAACAAAAATGTTCAGCATGTCTCTCAGGACGTCGTTAACTAGTGCCTGAAAGACAGCTGGAGCGTTAACGAGGCCGAAAGGAAGAACCCGGTATTCAAAGTGCCCTAACGGAGTGTTAAACGCCGTCTTCCACTCGTCCCCTCCCTGATGCGCACGAGATGGTAGGCGTTACGAAGGTCCAATTTGGTGAAAAACCTGGCTCCCTGCAGGATCTCGAAGGCTGAAGACATAAGAGGAAGCGGATAACGATTCTTAACTGTTATGTCATTCAGCCCTCGATAATCCACGCATGGGCGCAGGGACCCGTCCTTCTTCTGAACAAAAAGAACCCCGCGCCGGCGGGGGAGGAGGAGGAGACTATGGTACCGGCGTCGAGCGAAACCGACAAATAATCCTCGAGAGCCTTACGTTCGGGAGCCGACAGAGAGTATAATCTACCCCGGGGGAGTAGTTCCCGGAAGGAGATCAATACTACAGTCATACGACCGGTGTGGAGGGAGAGAAGTGGCCTTGGAACGACTGAACACCGTGCGCAGATCGTGATACTCCTCCGGCACCCCTGTCAAATCGCCAGGCTCCTCCTGTGAAGAAGAGACAGAGGAAACAGGAGGGATAGCAGACATTAAACAGGTTACATGACAAGAAACATTCCAGGATAGGATAGTATTACTAGACCAATTAATAGAAGGGTTATGGCGCACTAGCCAGGGATGACCCAAAACAACAGGTGTAAAAGGTGAACGAAAAATTAAAAAAGAAATGGTTTCGCTATGATTACCAGAGACAGTGAGGGTTAAAGGCAGCGTCTCACGCTGAATCTTGGGGAGAGAACTACCATCTAAAGCGAACAAGGCCCTGGGCTCCCTAACTGTCTGAGAGGAATGTCATGTTCCCGAGCCCAGGTCTCGTCCATAAAACAGCCCTCCGCCCCAGAGTCTATCAAGGCACTGCAGGAAGCAGATGAACCGGGCCAGCGGAGATGGACCGGAAAGGTAGTGCGTGATCCAGAAGGAGAGGCCTGAGTAGTTGCGCTCACCAGTAGCCCTCCTCTTACTGATGAGCTCTGGCCTTTTACTGGACATGAGGTGACAAAATGACCAGCGGAGCCGCAGTAGAGACAGAGGCGATTGGTGATTCTCCGTTCCCTCTCCTTGGCCGAGATGCGAATACCCCCAGCTGCATAGGCTCAGCATCCGAGCCGGCGGAGGAGGGTGGCAGTGATGCGGCAGGTGGCAGTGATGTGGAGAGGGGAGCAACGGAGAACGTGAGCTCCCTTCCACGAGCTCGGCGACGAAGATCAAACCGTCGCTCTATGTGAATAGCGAGAGCTATTAAGGAGTCCAGACTGGAAGGAACCTCCCGGGAGAGGATCTCATCCTTAACCTCGACGTGGAGACCCTCCAGAAAACGAGCGAGCAAAGCCGGCTCGTTCCAGTCACTAGAGGCAGCGAGAGTGCGAAACTCAATAGAATAATCCGTTATGGATCTATTCCCCTGACATAGGGAAGACAGGGCCCTGGAAGCCTCCTCGCCAAAAACAGAACGGTCAAAAACCCGTATCATCTCCTCCTTAAAGTCCTGATACTGGTTAATACACTCAGCCCTCGCCTCCCAGACTGCCGTGCCCCACTCACGCGCCCGTCCGGTAAGGAGAGAAATGACGTAGGCGATGCGGGCTGCGCTCCTGGAGTAAGTGTTGGGCTGGAGAGAGAACACCACATCACACTGAGTGAGGAATGAGCGGCACTCAGTGGGCTCCCCAGAGTAACACGGCGGGTTGTTGATCCTGGGCTCCGGAGACTCGGAAACCCTGGAAGTGGGCGGTGGATCGAGGTGGAGTTGGTGAACCCGTCTTGTGAGGTCGGAGACTTGGACGGCCAGGGTCTCAACGGCATGTTGAGCAGCAGACAATTCCTCCTCGTGTCTGCCTAGCATCGCTCCCTGGATCTCGACGGCGGAGTGAAAAGGGTCCGGAGCCGCTGGGTCCATTCTTGGTCTGATTCTTCTGTTATGAACTTGAGTGAAGACCCAAACGCGGTTTTAACAGAAAACAGAGTTCTTTAATAAAAAACAGGAATGGCATAAATCCTCTTCCAACGTAGTCAATGGAACAAAAGAACGTAGTATAATGCAGGTTGCACCTGCCATGCATGCAGACTCCGACAGGACAGGACAAGGTGGAAGCAAACGAGACGACAGCTTGCTTCTGGCATCAAAAAACACAAACAAGAATCAGACACTGAAAGTAGCAGGAACAGAGAAAGAAATAGAGACCTAATCAGAGGGGGAAGAGAGAACAGGTGTGAAGAGTGAAAGAGCTAGTTAGGGCAGATGTAGAACAGCTGAGGAATGAGAGACAGAGAAGGTAACCTAAAAAGACCAGCAGAGAGAGAGAATCAAGAGAAAGGACAGGAACAGACATAACAAGACATGACATTAATCACACAGAGACACGACAACTGCGTCTGCAGCAGGCGTGATACCCTCTATCATGGCATTGAAACGCCTGCTCAACAAAACTGCCGACACACACCATCGGGTTAAATCTTACAAAAGTACTCGAGGCTGTGAACAAGCGATTCGGAGGTATTCTCTCTGAGCCTCATTACTGTGTCGCCACCATGCTCACAGCTAGGTACAAGGACCGCTTCTTCGATGTAGACAAGAAACAGGGTTTACGTGAAGTGTTACATATTGTACACTACACAGCTGGACAAGATGGAAACGGACATGGTGACAGTGCGCATTGAGGAAGAGAGGCCACGGACAGACAGAGCTGAAACAATGGTTGACATGTATGATGAAATCCTGGTTGTGACTGAACAAATGAACAACGAAAGAGCACAGCAAGTAAGTGAAAGAAATAGGATTTGATTACATTTTACTGGTAATGGGGACATACGTAAATCCCAACAAAATAACTTTTTGGTCAGTGTGGTTTGGTGTGTATGTGGTGTGTGTAACCTTTATTTAACAAGGCAAGACAGTTAAGAACAAATTATTATTTACAATGATGGCCAAACTCGGACGACGCTGGGCCAATTGTACACTGCCCTACGGGACTCCCAATCAGGGCCGGATGTGATACAGCCCGGATTTGAACCAGGGATTGTAGTGATGCCTCTTGCACTGAGATGTGTGTGTGTTAACTATTTAACTGTACTAGAATGCTTAAAAGGCCACAAAAATGTTAAATATCAGATATCGTAATCATTTTTTTGGAGGCAAGGAAAATATTGGATATCGGTATTGGACAAAAATGTCATATCGGTGCATCCCTAGTTTACTTGATTTGATTGAGTCAAATTAAGCACATATTTACCCACGCAACATACGGAAGCTGTTTACCATCTATTAGTGTATGCCAACATACAAATTACTTTATATTATCAAAAGGGTTTTAAGTGGATTGACCCTGAATGCACCTAGGTGCACTGTTTTGCAGCAACAAAAATATACAAACTAATAAATCCACATGTTCCTAATGTAATAACATTTTTAGGCCGAAGTATACATTTCACTAATTGAAGCAGTGTCCATTAAACCCATATTTTAGCTAGACCAGTTTACTGATGAGACTACAACATACATGTCTGAGAGAGAAAAAAGCGACACTATCACAAATCACAAGGAGGTCATAATCTATTCCCTGATGATTTAGTAGACACAGTACAACATTTTGTCTATTGTGTCCGTCTGTTTCTATACCATGACAAACCATGAAAAAAATGTCTTATGGTATGGCTCAGCCAAGGACAGTGAGAGCATACATAATCTTCCTGGGCCCCCATGGAGAAAGATGGGTGTGAGTTTACTTTTTGGGAGTTGTTTTTGTGATGGCAACACAATGACCTAAAGAGCATTGCCTAATGACAAATGAGTGATTTGTCAAGTACAACAGCACTGAACGTCACAAAATATATTAAAGATATTACAATTGCACTCCGTACTTGTAATCCAAGAATGTGAAAAACTAAATTGTAGATGAACAATTGCACAATAACAAGCAAGGCTATACATGATAAAACATTGCCCTCAATCCTTGATTACCATGTTGTGCACAGTAACCTGCAAGAGTCCAGCAGATATAGTAACAGGAACCCCACACTGACCAAGGGCCGTCACTGATGGCACAGCCCCACCCCCTGACCAGGTCGTGCACAAACAAATCACATTAGAGAAGCTGTCAGTCAAATATAAATCATAGTGTATGCAGGCAGAAATGGCCCTGTGAATGATCTCTGGAGCTGGAAAGATAATGCTGCTTTAGCTTTCTACTGGACATTTACTAGCGTTACGTCACTATGATATTATTTACAGACGAGGAAGTGAATAAAGTAAAGCATTACTTGCAATGAAAAAATATGTGAATATCAATTACCAACTATTCTCTGGGGCTAGATCAGTCACATTGCCCTAACATGGAATATCGCTAAGCGTACACTATGTCAGGAGTTTTTCAGGAAAATAATAAACCAAATGGAGCTAAGCACAGGCAAACCTGGTAAGTCTGCTTTCCAACAGACACTGGGAGATGAATTCACCTTTCAGCTGGGCAATAACAATAAACAATAAAACACAAGGCCAAACCTACACTGGATTTGCTTACCAAGAAGACGTTGATTGTTCCTGAGTGGCCAAGATACAGTTTTGACTTAAATCTGCTAGAAAATCTATGGCAAGACTTGAATATGGTTGTCTAGCAATGATCAACAACTAATTTGACAGAGCTTGAAGCATTTTGAAAATAATAATAAGCAGATCATGTACAATCCAAGTGTGCAAAGCTTTTGGATAGTTAAAGAGAAAGACCCACAGCTGTAATCACTGCCAAAGGTGATTCTAACATGTATGTTAGAATCATTACAGTGGGAATTCTTACAGTGCATTCCGAAATAATTCAGACCGCATGACTATTTCCACATTTTGTTACATTACAGCCTTATTTTAAAATTGATTAAATAAATGTTTTTCCTCATCTACACACAATACCCTATAATCACCAAGCGAAAACAGTTTAGACATTTCAGCAAATGTATTCAAAATAAAAAAATATCTTATTTACATAACTATTCAGACCATTTGCTATGATACTCAAAATTGAGCTCAGGTGCATCCTGTTTCCATTGATCATCCTTGAGATGTTTCTAGTCCACCTGTCTATATAAGGTCCCACAGTTGACAGTGCATGGCAGAGCAAAAATCAAGCCATGAGGTTAAAGGAATTGTCAGTAGAGCTCCAAGACAGCATTGTGTCGAGGCACAGATCAGGGGAAGAGCACCAAAACATTTATGCAGCATTGAAGGTCTTCAACAACACAGTGGCCTCCGTCCATCTTAAAGTTTGGAACCACCAAGACTCTTCCTAGAGCTGGCCACCTGGCCAAACTGAGCAATCAGGGAAGAAGGGACTTGATCAGAGAGGTTACCAAGAACCCAATGGTCACTCTGAAAGAGTTCATCTGAAGATGGGAGAACCTTGCCAGAAGGATAACCATCTTTGCAGCACTCCACCAATCAGGCCTTTATGCTAGAGTGGCCAGACGGAAACCACTTCTCAGTAAAAAGGCAAATGACAGCAAGCTTGGAGTTTGCAA